>NC_142765.1:15801967-15874958 GCF_054948205.1 Urtica dioica subsp. dioica
AGGAAGTTTCCTTATCCTTGAAAGAGCAATAATTGAGAGACGGAAATTAGTTACAATAACTTTCTTTCATGGTAACAAGCACTGCCCTCAATCCCTCTCAACCACACACATACACCCAATATATTACCCTACTTCACAAATCACATCCCTAAGAAAGAGTACTTACATTACAACTTTTATCCTTAAACCTTTACATTTTTAGCCGTGACCATCACTAAACGGTACTTACATATTTTTATCCTTTTAATCTACCCACGATTTTTTTTTTGTAACATATTTGTTCTCGATGTCTTTCTCATTGTTCATATTGTTTATTTTTTAACATCATTACCGACTCTAAATTAACAATCTTAATATGTATATTACCATGTCATTTTAATTTTTTTATATTAAAATATGAAAGTATTAACTATATTGACATTGTTACAATTTGTCATTCTTGTTCATGTAATAAACTGAAAATTATTAATAGTAAATTTTGATGTCTATACAAATATACGTGCAAATTTTATTTATTTGTTGATACCCTTTAGTTCACTCATGGTTAACGATTTACGCATCGGTGCGTATACATCATACAATAAGCAATTTCGATGCGACATAAAAGCGGTAACGACAACTTATTTTGAAAAAAAATAAATAAATAAAAATAAAAACTTTCCTTGCACAAATACCACCAACATATGTATGTAAAACTCACTTTCTTCTAGCTAGATATCATGACTCATGATCATTGGCACTATGTATATGTATATTCTGAAAGTGACAACTCACACAAATGATTTAAGGCTTTTTTCTGATATACATAATAACATGGTACTCACTTTTCACCCACCAACTTCCAAATCTAGAATCAGCTATATACACTAAAAAAAATTTACCCTCATCTCAGTGGTCAAATTTCATCTTCTGTTTTTCATATTGTTATTGTTTATTACACAATACAATAATTGATACTTAATAGTAGCTTTTAACCCATTCAATTCTGTTTTTTGTTTTCTTTACACAGCCTCACTCCTTTCTCTACTTGCGAGCGAATTAGCTAGCTAGCTAATTATCACTAACAAATCAAGTTAATAAATCAATAATCAATCAACAATAACTCGCTAAAAAAACCTATAAAATGTTACAAATACATTATGTCATAGATTAATCATTGTCAGCCAAGCGAAGAAGACGAGTAAGGAAGCGAGCGAGACGAGCTTTGTAGAAGCAACAATTTGGTCGGATTCATCGCCATCTCGACCGCAGCGGAAGAATTGGTCGTCGCATTATTTTTCTTGACGTTTTCGGATTTTTTATTGTCGTCCTTTTGCGAACAATCGCTTCCCATCGAGGGGGGTTCTTGTCGTATTTCTCTCAAAAGTGCCGCGGCGTCTTTCATGGTGGGCCGGTCCTTTGGGCTCGGGCTTGCGCATAGGAGGGAAATCCCTAGGGCTTGAAGTATTTCTTCAATCTCGTTATCCGTGTGCCCTTGGAGTTTCGGGTCAATGATCTCGATAGGGTCTTTCTTTGACTTTAGGTGATCTCGGACCCATTGCACCACGTGTTGGCCTTCGGAGAATGACGGATCTACAGGCCTTTTCCCGGTTATTATCTCCATCAGGACTACTCCGAAGCTGTACACGTCACTCTTCGTCGTGATATTTTGCATGGAAGCATATTCTGTACCAAAAAAAAAAAAAAAAAAAACAATAAGTATTATTTTTTGTACTCTTAAGTTAAATTTTAATAAATAATTGCATCAAGGTAAAATCACAGAAAGATATTGATTAGGATTAGAATCTAGTAGTTGCAAATCGGATAGAAGTTAGAGACAATAATTGAATTTACATGAGTGTCACATGTCACAACCACGTCTTTTTATGATCATTTATCTGAATCTAATTATTTGGGAATAATCCTGAACCCCACACATAAAAAGCAGAAAGGAATGAAAACAAAGCTCTAAGTTAGATTTGTGATGATTTTAAGTTTTTCTTTTCTCTTTTTTCTTTTTCGGTTGGACACGAAATAGATGATAAGATATATCATTCCAAAAGAAAAGAAATAGACAGACAAAAAAGCTTGAGTATAACTGTATTGTACCTCTTCCAAAAAAAAAAAAAAAAAAAAGCAAATCAAAAGGAAAAAAAGGGCTAACGCTTCAAAAACTGTATGTTGTGTGTGTTTAAAACTTTAAATTATACTAAACCATACGAATTCAAACTAAAAATGATCAGGAACTAGCTAAAACAATAATAAAATAAAAATGAAATCAAAATTACCTGGCGCAATATAGCCGTAGGACCCTGCTATGTGTGGATTGGCGGAGAAGGAACAACCGTTCTGCTCTCGCTCTCCGGCCTGGACAAGCCGTGCCAACCCGAAATCGGCCAAACAAGCGTCGTGTCTTTCTCCGATAAGTATATTTTGCGCTTTCACGTCCCGGTGAAGAATTGCCGGTACGCAATCATGGTGCAGGTACGCCAGCCCCTCCGCCACGCCCAGCGCTATCCTCACCCTGCTCCGCCACTCCACCGTAACCCCCGCCGCGCCGCCGCCGTGGAGGAGCGTGCCCAAATCGCCGTTCGCCATGTACGAGTAGAAAAGAAGCTTGGTCCGCCGGTTGGCCCCCCACCCGAGCAGCCGAACCACGTTCCGGTGCCGTATTCCGGCGAGCGTCCCGACCTCCGCCGCGAACGCCGCCGCCGAATACTTGTCGGCGGCATCGCAAAACCGCTTCACCGCCACGGGAGTCCCGGAGGGAGTCTCGGCGCGGTACACCACCCCCGTCCGGCCCCGCCCGATCACGTTTTCCGGGACGAGCCACGTGGACGCCACGTCGGCGATCGGGAGGTCGAGCTTCTGGTACAGCGTGACCTCCCAAGGCGGAGACAGCGCCGTGTCGTCATTCTCGTCGTCGTTGTATCCTGGGTCTGATGCGGGGCCCGCGCTCTGCCGCCCCTTTCTGCTGTTGGCTGCGCTGTTTACCAGAAGGTACAGCGCGGCCAGCAGAAGGAGGGCGGCGGTGCAGAGCAAGGCCACCATGGCGGCCTTGGCTGCTTTGGTGTGGCGGGCTCCGCCGCCGGAACAGGCGGAGGAGGAGAGGCATAGGGAGGGGTTTCCGGCGAGGTTGCTCAACGGGAGGGAGGCGAAGAATTGGGTGTCCGGGAGGCGGCCGGAGAAGTCGTTGTCGGAGGCGTTGAGGACGACGAGGTTTTCCATGGCCGCCACGGCTCGGAGGTCGCCGGTGAGTTTGTTGTGGGAGACGTCGAGGGTGCCGAGCCGGTCTAGGGCGGTGAAGTCCTCGGGGAGTTTTCCGGTTAACTGGTTGAGACTGAGGTTGAGAGCGATCTCGAGGGCCGGGATTTTCCCCAGGCCCTCGGGGATCTCGCCGGTGAGATCGTTGGAGCTCAGGTCGATCACGGCGAGCTTCGAGCAGGACCCGAGCTCGCCTGGGATCGGACCCGAGAAGTGGTTTTCGGATAGGATGAGCTTCGTGAGGCGGGTGAGCGAGCCGGGGAGGCTCGGGACGAGCTCCCCGACGATTGAGTTCCTCGAGAGGTCGAGGTACTGGAGAGAGACGAGCCGGCCGAGGCCGGCCGGGAGGTTTCCGGAGAGGAAATTCGAGCTGATGTCGAGGTAGGTTAAGTTGCGGCAGCCGGAGATCTCGTCCGGGATCGCCCCCGAGAGGCGGTTCGAAGCGACGTCGAAGAAGCTTAGTGCCGCGAGGCTTCCGATCTCCGGAGGGATCGCTCCGGCGAGATTGTTGTCGCCGGCTCGGAACCGGACGAGCGCCGAGCAGTTTCCGATCGCCGGAGGGATCGTCCCGGAGAGGTTGTTCGAGAGGAGCATGATTGCCGAGAGCTCTTTGAGCCCGAAAATCTGGCTCGGGATCGCGCCGGTGAGAGAGTTCTGAGAGAGGTCCAGAGACTCGAGAGATTCGCAGTTTCCAATCGCCGCCGGGATGTTTCCCTCCAGCTTGTTATTCCACAGCAACAACTGCCTCAGCCTCGAGAGCTGGCCGAGCTCCGCCGGAATCGTGCCGGAGATATCGTTGTTGTCGAGCTCCAAATCGTTTAGCCTCTCGCATTTCCCGATCTCCGCCGGAATCTCCCCGGAGAGCCGGTTGAGGCTCAGCTGAAGCCCCTCGAGAGCCGTCAAGTTCCCGACCTCCGCGGGAATTTTTCCTGCAATCGAATTGATCGAGAGGTCGATCACCACGAGCTCGGTGCAGTTCCCGATCTCCGGCGGGATAATTCCGACCAGGCTGTTCTGCCATAGGAGCAGATTCTGAAGCTTCTTGAGCCTCCCTATCGAAGCCGGTATCGATCCGGAGAGCGAATTCTCGTGAAGGTAAATCTCCCGAAGCTCCCCGCACTCTCCAATCTCCTCCGGAATTGGACCGGATATCAGAGCTGTGTATAAAGCCAGAGTCTCGAGATTCTTCAACATTCCAATTGTCCTTGGAATTTTCCCTGAGATTCCGGTCTCAGCCAAGCCAATCACGACGAGGCTCGAACAGTTTCCGATCTCCGGCGGGATCGGACCTTCGAGATTCTTATTCCCGCCGGCGCGTATCGCCTCGAGCTTCTTCAGCCTCCCGATGCTCCTCGGCAATTCTCCGGCGAGGTGGTTGTCGAAGAGAGTCAGAAGCCTTAGCTCCGTTAGGTTTCCGACGCTCTCGGAAATCGAACCTTCTAGAAAATTCGAGTTCAGGAGGAGGCTCTCGAGTTTTCCGAGTCCATATATCTCCGCCGGTATCTCGCCGGAGATCGCATTTCTGCTCAGGTCGAGCTCTACGAGCTCCGAGAGGTCTCCGATCGATTTCGGAATCTCGCCGGAGAGATTAGAGCCGGAGAGGATCAGCTTCTGAAGCCTCGGAATGGCAGAGAAATCTGTCGGAACTCCGCCGAGGAGCGCGACGGAGGTCAGGTTGATCGCGGTGACTCCGCCGGCGGAATCGCAGCCGACGCCGGGCCAGAAGCACGGCGTGGAATCTCCGGCGTTCCAGTGCCCGAGAATCTCGCCGGAGCGCCACCGGAGAGCGTCTCTCCACGCGAGAAGCGCTCGGCCTTGCTCGTTCACCGCAGTCGCCGGCGACGGTCCGGCGAGGACGAGAACGATGCAGGAAAAAGAGAAGGTCGTGGTGAGAAAGCTCGAGAGACTCCATTTTTGTTGGAATTGTTGCTTACATTCATGCTTCTTCAGAGGCATTACTACAAAAGAAAGAAAGAAAGAAAAAAAAATGGTTCAAATTACAAAGCAAAGGGTTTTAAGGTAATTTGAGTTTGAGAGGGTGATCGTTGTGGTTAGGCATAGGGAAGAGAGAAGTGATGATCATGTCTTTGCTTTGGGCTTAGTAGCTAGACTTAGATATAATGTGTGTAATTGTAATTAAATGTTTTTTTTATGGGAATGATTTGAATAAAGGAAGAGAGGATGAGATGTGTTGTGTGTTTTTGTTGGTTATAACTTATAAGAGGGAAATAAAAGAGTAAAGACTCTAAAGACCCAGAATCTGCGGATCCAAGTAATGTTGTATGTGCAGAGAAAAATGGAATATTTTAAAAGAAAAAAAAAAAATTGTTTTTGCATTTGTTTAATGGAAGTGGTGAGGTGGTGGGAAGTGGGTTTTATTGTTTTTTAATTTTAAAAGAGACAGGGAGAGATGAGATTAGAATGACTTTAATTAGTTATTTTATCTTTTACCAAGATGGTTTATTGGTTTATTTACCTTTTTGACGACTGGATATGGGAACATGTCAAAATTAGTTATTAAAGGCCGAGTGAGGCTTCTTGTTCTTCCTGTGAAGTGTGGAGGGATTATGGTTAACTGCGGTTAACTTTGACCGCAAATAGAAGTTTAAGGTTAACTTTAACCTTTAGAAATCAAAAGATAACAGTTTTCCGCAAACAGACCTGTGGAACTATTTTACATAACAGTTTTCTGGTTATCTAAACAATAATATTCGGAAAATAGTAATGTTGTTTTGTGATTTTTTCTTTTTTTTCCGTGTATGTGAGTATTTACTTGAGAGTTCTTTTTTTTTTTTTTAAGAGTGTCAAAGCCGTTACTCTCTTTCTCTTTTTTTTTTTTTGGAGGAAGAGCTGATATCTTGAAATGAAACTCCATGGATCAACTGTTTTGAATCCATTATCTCCTAGATTTAAGTCTATGTAATCAAATAGTTACGAAACATTTTTGTAAACAATTTATTTGAAAAATAAAATAAAATCTTTACACCAATCGTATATTTTGGTTAAAAACTGGAAAGAAATAAAACTGATTTTTAGTTTTGTTTTAATTTACGTGAACTGAAAAATGCAAAGGGCTACGTAGTATTTTTTGTGTATTTTTTGTTTTCGTGCGTTTTATAGTTTTCTGTCTGTTATTTAAATCCGTAGTAAAATTACCACCATGTGAAGTAGAGAGTGGTTTAATTAATAAATAATAATAATGGTGTCATCAAATAAATAAATATTAATTGTCTTGAGTTACCCATTTCTCTTTTTTGCTCTCTAATTTCTCTTAAATTTTACCATATGAATACAGTTAATTTTATGTACATGGTTATAATCAATTAGTATTATTTTTTGAATCACATCTATCTTTTGATGTTGTTGATAATGATTGCATATGGATTCCTTTTTTATTTTTTCTAGTGAAAATACCACTTTAGAATTTACGTAACAACATTGTACAATTTTGATGTAAACAAGTTGTACTTAGGATATTACTTAGATTGGCTTTAGTTTATGCCAAAAATCACCCTTTAAAGTGTTCCAAAAGCTGCAGAAAGATGACAATGAAAACTAAAAATTAGAACAAAAAAAAAAAGAGAAAAGAGAAAACAAATTAAAGCTACTAAGAAAAGGTGATGCCATGATTAATCGAACTCCGTATGTCTATATCTCATTCTCATTTAGGTTATAACATTCATTTCCGATTAAGACTTCGTATCTTGCCGCAAATTAATATCAACTTTCTATTTTATTACATTTCAATTTTATAACTTTTTAACATGTTAAAAATTAATCAATATTTTTTTTAACCTGTTCTGAGATTAATTATTAAGAGGAAAAAATTAAAATTTATTTTAATACGTGTTAATTTATATCAACCTTCTATTTTATTTTATTTCAAATTGTTTTTTAACCTATTAAAAATATTAATTTTTTTTTACTTAACTGAGATTAATTAACATAAAAAATTAAAATGCATTTTTAATATGTGTGTGGAGTGTGGACACTTACATGGAAACAAATGGCTAGATGGGATCTGTGAGTACGATCATTTTGTCCTCTGAAATCTGATTCTTGTAAATTTAATAACTATTTAATTAAAAATGATTACACAAATCGAACTATAATGGCCACCAGAAATGACCAAACTTGAACGGTCTGAACTATATATAAACTTAAAGCAGATATACATATGGATATTTCATATATTTAAAAGCTTAGATCTAAACATCTTGACTTGGAGCTCTACAGATCACAAAATCAGGATTAAAAAAATAAATAAATATTCATCAAATAAATTAAAAGCTGATCACATGATGTCGTGTGAGCATTATATTCTTTTTTTAGGTGATAATAACGGATCATTTTGGATTTTTAGGTTTATTAGTTTATTGTGTTTGTGTGTATGAGACCAAGCATGGTCACACATGATATTGCTTGCCTCGTGACTATCCTGTGGGGTTGTTATTATTATACTCGATTTATCTTACAAGTATGTCTAATTAAGAATATAGGCATGAAATTGAATAAAAAAAAACAAATAAAAAAGGCTTGCAGATGAGAGAGAGAGAGAGAGAGAGAGAGAGAGAGAGATTATGAGATGTTAAATATTGGCCAAATCACCAGAGAGGTGTAGGACAGCCTTTCAAATATATATGTACGTATATCGGAATCTATATCTCGTATGTCGTTCTAATAATTCATTTTATTTTAATCATTTATTGCGTTTTCAACATATGCGAGTACAAAGTTTTTTCGTAAAGGTATTAAATTCAGAATTTTACCAGCTATGTAATTTACTAATTGTTGTTACGTTTGTTTGTTGTTGACGTATTGTTTAGTGCAAATTTGTTTAGTAAGATGTCTTGCAACATGCTTCAATATATGTTGAGACATCTTAATCACTGTGTGTAAAAATATAATTCTGGCAAGTATTTTGTTTCACCAAATTATTTCGCAGAAGACATTTTTCATGTATTTAGTCCGCGTGAATAGATAATGAAACCCTAATTCGAATTTCAGACGTGTTGAGAAACTAATTGTGTGAAGTGTGTGGTGTAATTTTCTAGACACTATTACATACCTCTCGAGTGTCGTTCTAATAATTCATTTTATTTTAATCATTTATTACGTTTTCAACATATACGAGTACAAAGTTTTTTCGTAAAGGTATTAAATTCAGAATTTTACTAGCTATGTAATTTACTAATTGTTGTTACGTTTGTTTGTTGTTGACGTATTGTTTAGTGCAAATTTGTTTAGTAAGATGTCTTGCAACATGCTCCAATATATGTTGAGACATCTTAATCACTGTGTGTAAAAATATAATTCTGGCAAGTTTTTTGTTCCACCAAATTATTTCGCAGAAGACATTTTTCATGTATATTGTCCGCGTGAATAGATAATGAAACTCTAATTCGAATTTCAGACGTGTTGAGAAACTAATTGTGTGAAGTGTGTGGTGTAATTTTCTAGAATCAGCCCAGGTGAGCCGGACAACGCCAGTGGGCCAGGCGCGTGCGAGAAAAGCCAGGCCGGCCCAGGGTCAGATAGCGCCGGTGGATCGGGCGCTCGAGGAAGGCCCACCCGGCCCATGGCCGGGCAGTGCTAGTGGGTCGATTTTCAGTCGAAAACCGCAGGAGCACTCGTGGGCTCAGGGTAGTCAATGTATTATCGGTAGTTGGTATTGAAATTGTTATTAGATACCCATCGATATATCAGTCGGTAATCAATATATCATTAAAATCAAATCTCGATTTCGGTACCGGTATCGGTATTTAATCTTTGATTTGAATTGATAATAACTCCGGATGATAGAAAGCCAAGATAATAGTTTGTGCTTATTGCAATCTATATTTATAATGATTATATAATAGTAGAGTGTGTTATCATAAGGGCAACTCCAACCCATGCACCATATTTTGTGTTAATTCAACACATCTTTTGTGTTGATTTAGCATCAAATTTTTTTCCAACTCCAATCACAACACCAAATTTCACACTAAAAATACTATTCACCATTATTATATTATTAAAATAAAACAATCTCTTTATCAATAAATATTTCAATAAATAATTATAATGTTTATATTTTTTTAATTAAGTGATTAAAATTATTTATTACTTACCAATATTTAACAAAATCTAAGATAAAAAAAAAAAAAGAGAAATAAAAATAACATTACTAAAAAAATTACATTGAAATAATTCAACATAAAAACATACATTTGAAATATAGATTACATCGTACTAATTATCAAAATTAGTATATTCATTCCACAAGTGCTCAATTGATGCATTTGAAGTTCAATATGAGCGTCTATATTCTTGATTTGTCGGTGTCAAGCTAAGAATTGTTGAAATCGAGCATCTTCATCGCCCGCCATCTCAACTTCAGCATTTGGAACTTCGGCTCGTTCTTCAATGGTTGGATTAACATCGCGTTCATCTTCTATTATCATATTATGCAAAATAATACACGATGTCATGATATCATGTAACACTTTCTTACTCCAAAAGTGGGATGGTCCGGCCACAATTACAAATCTTGACTTCAACACTCCAAATGCACGCTTCACATCCTTTCTACATGCTTCTTGCTTCATTGCAAATATTTTTTTTGGACCACGTGGATCGTGAATAGTTTGAACAAGGGTCGACCATTTTGGGTATATGCCATCAGCTAGATAATAACCCATTTTATATTCTTTTCCATTAATGACATAATTGGCCGGTAGAGCAGTACCCTCAACAAGATTAGCAAAAAGATGAGATGCCTCTAGCACATTATTATCATTATTAGATCCTGGTAGACCAAAATATGCATGTCATATCCAAAGATCATAATCAGCTACAGTTTCTAGAATAATCGTAGGAGATTCACTACGTCCAGCATATTGACCTCCCCAAGCTGTTGGGTAGTTTTTCCACTTCCAATGCATACAATCTAAACTACCCAGCATACCTGGAAATCCTCGACGCTCATTAATGTGGAGTAGTCTTGCAACGTCATTAGCATCAGGTGCTCGAAGATAATGGCCTCCAAACACCTCGACAATAGCACGACAAAATCTCTTCAAGCATTCCAAAGTTGTGGACTCATCTATTTTGATATACTCATCGGTGAAGTCTGCCGGTGATCCATATGCCAACATTCGAAATGTGGCGGTTAGTTTTTGCAAACTAGATAACCCGAGTTTATCGAGTCATCTCTTCGTTGGATAAAGTAATTGTCATGCCTTTGCACAATATCATGAATTTGAAGAAATAAAGCTCGACTCATTCGAAATCTTCGTCGGAACATTGTCTCTGGGAATCGAGGATTCTCTGAAAAATAGTAGTTGAAGAGATTGTGAGCGGCATGTTCTCGATCACGGTTGATAACGATATGACCGGGAATAGATCCACGATGAGAGCCTTCGTTATTTAGCATACGATTTAGCATAAAATTTTTATTTTCAGTAATTTGAGATATGACTTTGTTTTCTAGATCTTCATAAAATGTATTATCTGAAGAAGAAGAAGAAGAAGAAGAAGAAGAAGAAGAAGAAGAAGAAGAAGAAGAAGAAGAAGAAGAAGAAGAGGAAGAAGATGGTATGTAAGATGAACTACCGTATTGAAAATTCACCGTTTTTTATGAGAAGAATGTGGTGATATTTTTTCAAGTATGAAACTCGTCATTTATAGAAAGAAACAAACAAATCTAGACCATTGAATTTTAGATCTAAAATCTAGTCGTTGCATTGTATTGTCACATCTTGTCTCTTAGCATTATCAGAAACAAACAAATAGATCCAGACCATTGAATTTTAGATCTAAAATCTAGCCGTTATATTGTATTGTCACATCTTGTCCCTTAGCATTATCATAAACAAACAAATAGATCCAGATCATTGAAATTTAGATCTAAAATCTAGCTATTGCATTGTATTGTCACATCTTGTCCCTTAGCATTATCGGAAACAAACAAATAGATCCAGACCATTGAATTTTAGATCTAAAATCTAGTCGTTGCATTTCTAAAATCTAGCCTTTGAATTTCTATAAATAAGACTTACTCATCAACTCATTTCCACACAAATTCATTCTTCACCTCATTTCTCCAAAAATGACTTCAAGTCGCAGTTCTTCATATTCTGTTCAAAAATATATACTCTTATGTTATACCTATATTGATATTTCTCAAAACCCAATCATAGGGATTTCCAAAAAAAAAAGATCAATTTTGGGCAAGAATTGAAACAGAGTATCACTCAAATGGAATCCAAAAAGTTAGACCAAGAAGATCTTTAGAAACTAGAATGGCAACCATTCTTTCTGCTGTTTCGAAACTAAGGGGATTTGTTAACCATATTGAAAATAAGAATCCAAGCGGTGCTTCGGAACAAGACATTTGTTGATAATATGTATTCATATATTTTTTTGTACTTACTAACTTTTTATCATTATTCTCTTATCAATATGTAATAGTTAGCTCAAGCGAAGATGTTATTGGTAGAGGATGCCAAATACAAGAGAGACTTCAAATTCGATCATGTGTGGCCCATTCTAAATGGAATTGAGAAATTTGCTAGTAACAGCTCAAATATCGAGTCCCCGGGTCGTAACCATCCATCATCGTCATCATTTTCTACCGAGTCACCTGTAACCCCCGGTATGAATTCATTTGATCTTAACATGAACGATCAAGAAGGCACTTGCACTTTATCTGGAAGACCAATGAGTGTAAAAAAAGTAAAGTGACAACAAAAAGATGTTGAAGAATTTAAAAAAATGATGGACAAAAATGAGAATCTTTTCCGAACTATTAAAGATTCTAATTTTGATAGAATTGAAGTTCAGAGAAAAAAAAATGAACTTCGAAAGAAAAAAATTGAGCTAGCTCAATTGAAAGAAGAGAATAAAATTTTATTCGTGAATTTGGATATATATCCGACCCAAATATGCGTGAATTTCTAGTAAAAGAAAAAGAAAAAATTATGAAAAAAAGAGCACAGATGAACCAATATGAAGAACAAGGAGAAGGTTCTCAATATTATGGATCTCAATATCGAGCATCTAATTATCAACAAAATCAAGCTCAAGAAGATCAAGCTCAGGGAAATCAAGCTAATGAATTCATTGGGTGCGACTTTTTTCGCACCTGAAAGTCAATTTTCGCACCCAATGATACATTTAGGTGCGACTTTAGGTGCGACTTTTTCGCACCCGAAAGTTCGCACCTAAAGGTCATGGGTGCGAAAATTCGCACCCGATGGTCATGACTTTTAGGTGCGACTTTTAGGTGCGGTTTTTCGCACCCATATTCGCACCCATAAGTCTAAAAAAATGTGCGAAAAAATCCGCGGGAAGGCCATTGGGTGCGACGGGTGCATTTGAGGCGACGGCGTCGTCTGAGGCATCTGTGGCATCATGCCGGGCGACATCTGTGGCATCGTGCCGGACGACATCTGAGGCAAAAACTGCTGCGTGA
The DNA here is from genome assembly GCF_054948205.1 of Urtica dioica subsp. dioica. NCBI lineage: Eukaryota > Viridiplantae > Streptophyta > Magnoliopsida > Rosales > Urticaceae > Urtica > Urtica dioica. Next base: position 15,814,668 of record NC_142765.1, read on the forward strand.
ACGCGAACATTTGTCGCTGCATCTCCTCCATCTGATGTTGGTTGGCTCGCCTCATCTCATCCATAGCGAGTTGTTGTGCCGCCACCTGAGCTTGGAGCTCGCCAACCACTAGATCTGGAACACGGCACCGCGACGAGCCTGAGCCTGACGACGAGCTTTCGTCCTGAGCCTGAGCAATAGCCCAAGTTGATCTCGGGACCGTTGGACCTATTCCAACGTACCAATCTTGACGGTTCCCGAAAATTTCTAGCATTGCGTGCTCCTCTGCGTCGTCCTGGTTAAAGACTACGTCTTGCTCTTCTGCTTATCGCTGAAGATCCGCCAGTAGAGTAATTATCCGCGCCTTTACACATAAAAAAATTATTAAAAATTAATTATTGTGTAAGTAACGTAATCTTAATTATCACATATGACTTACATGTGCTCGTCTCGCCCAATCTGTCGTCCATTCACCTTTTCTATTATGGTGTTTTTGCTCCCACGTCGTTAACGCGGAGCCCAAAGTCCCATCATCCTTACTCTGCAATTGTTATGAAAATATAAGTATTGAATTTATTTCAAATTAAGTATTTCAAAATTAGAATAACTTACGTTCAAATGACGATGAGCCAAGAAAGAATGAGATCCTTGAGTCGACCTCGTCTTCTTCTTCTTCGAATTCTCCTTGTTGCGATTAGACTTTTTCTGCAAATAATTAATTTTGTCATTATTCAATCTGATAAAGATATTGTGATTTATTACAATCATACATTACGTACCTTCCAATCGTCAGTTGCGAACTCGTCTACCACCGCCTCCCAATCCTCTTTCTTATATCCCGGTGGTGTTTCCGCCTTAGCGTTTTCTGTGCTCCCACAAAACTCCAACCTGAACTTCTCTGATAGCTTGGACTTCTGGTTGCGTCGCCTGATCTTGGCATTCCGAATGATAGCCTAATCAATCGTATTCTGATAGCAATCCGCAGGCAGATCCTCGCCGGTGTCAAGATCCGTGTACACAAATCTGAACTCGGAATGAAGTGCGCTCAAAATAGCAGCCAACGTCTGGGGCGTCACTTCACTCCAATCACGAGTCATAGGCGGGATATGTGTTTTCACCAAAGCACCGAGGCGGTTGTTAAATAGTCCAACCTTTTTATTTTCTTTCCTTATCTCTTGATAGAATATTTGGTTTATTGGGTCCCACTTGACCACCTTCGCACCCGGTACACCCTGTGTTGCTCGCGCCGACGTCGAGCCGGTTGTTGGTCCCCTTGATTTCTTAGGACCTTGGGAATCAGGTTCCCGTGGCGGACCTTGAGAATCCGGTCTCTGTGGCGAATCTCCACCAGAACCCGAAGCGGTCGACATCCTATTGCTAAGTGACGAAGACGAATGAAGTCGATTATTAAGAGTTGTTGCTAAACTAATCAAAACTAAACAACCTAAACATATTATTAAATTAATTACAATTTCAATTTGACAATTTCAATTAACCTAAACTAATCAAAACTAAACAACTTAAACATATTATTAAACTAATTACAATTTCAATTTGACAATTTCAAGTAATTAACCTAAACCAATCAAAAGTAAACAACCTAAACATATTATTAAACTAATTACAATTTCAATTTGAAAATTTCAATTAACCTAAACAAATTAAAACTAAACAAGTTAAACATATTATTAAACTAATTACAATTTCAATTTGACAATTTTAATTAAGCTAAACTAATCAAAACTAAACAACCTAAACATGTAAGTATTAAACTAAAAAACCTAAAATTAATTAGAAAAAATTTCATTTAATAAATTAATTACAAACTAATTAACTAATTCATTACAAATCAATTACAAACTAACTAACTAATTATAAACTAAACTACTAATCAAACTAAACTACTAATCAAAATACAAATCAAATTATGAAAAATTACTAACTAAATTAATTTCAACTACATAAAACATTTTACCAATTTTACTAATTATATCAAATTAATTTCAATTACATAATTAACAATTTTTATAATTATATCAAATTAATTTCAATTACATAATTAACAATTTTATCAAACTAACTACATTATTATTACATATATACATATAAAAAACTATTTATTACCTAACTAATTAACAATTAGACTAATTACAATTAATCTAAATTAATTAAAAAAAACAATTAAAAAGGCTTCGAGAGGCTAACCTGTAGGCGTGACTTGAGCACGGCGAGGCTGCGAGAGGCACGACGGTGCTGCGACGGGGAGTTCGTGGGCGTCGCTGCCTGGGTTTCGCCAAACCAACTGAAACAAAAATATAAGATGAGATTATGAATTTTATGTTATTTGAGAATAATAGGCTAGAAACTCAATCTAAAATTCGGCAGAGTTTCCCCTATAATACTAACAAACCAAAAACCTGCAAACTCATTTAAAAGCATATACAAATCATCTAAAACTATCCTAATAATCAACTAAACCCTAAACAGAACCTCCGTGGCTCGTTTACAACAAAAATACAATATTCTCAACTCATTTATACAATAACTTAACTAATTTTAATTTCATGATTAACAATTTAAAACATATTATTAATTAAACTAATTACAATTTCAATTTGACAATTTCAATTAATCTAAACTAATCAAAACTAAACAACTTAAACATATTATTAAACTAATTACAATTTCAATTTGACAATTTTAATTAACCTAAACAAATTAAAATTAAACAACTTAAACATATTATTAAACTAAACAACTTAAACATATTATTAAACTAATTACAATTTCAATTTGACAATTTTAATTAACCTAAACAAATTAAAATTAAACAACTTAAACATATTATTAAACTAATTACAATTTCAATTTGACAATTTCTATCAATTAACCTAAACTAATCAAAACTAAACAACCTAAACATATTATTAAACTAATTACAATTTCAATTTAACAACTTCAATTAACCTAAACAAATTTAAACTAAACAACTTAAACATATTATTAAACTAATTATAATTTCAATTTGACAATTTCAATTAACCTAAACTAATCAAAACTAAACAAACTAAACATGTAAGTATTAAACTAAAAAACCTAAAACTAATTAGAACAAATTTCATTTCATAAATTAATTACAAACTAATTAACTAATTCATTACAAATCAATGACAAACTAACTAACTAATTATAAACTAAACTACTAATCAAACTAAACTAGTAATCAAAATACTAATCAAATTATGAAAAATACCTAATGAAGCGGAGGGGCTGGTCGGAGGCTCGGGACAAGTCGGAGGAGCTGGTCGGAGAGGCAGCAGCGGAGGGGCTCGTCGGAATCAATCAACACGCAGAAATCAAAAGCCCCAAAATTCGAAACTTCAAACCCTAGTTCATCAAATTTCGGCCAAATCACTAACAAACCAAGGAAATCCGAACTCAATCCACAAATTCAAGCTATAACCATCACTAATCGAGTTCAATGAGCAACCAAAACCAATCAATTTCACAAAAATCATCTTTGAAATCCGAAACCCCAAATTTGAATTTCGGAGCTCAAAAATCCAAAATCAACTCGAGGTCAAGAATCCTCACCTTGTGGTAGTGGTGGCGGTCGGAGTGGCGGCTGCGACGGGGTGGGAGAGAGAGAGGGTAGTGGCGGCGGTCCTCGTGACGGAGGCTAAGAGAGACAGAGGGTAGTGGCGGCGGTCGGAGGAGCGTAGTGGTGGCGGTCGGAGGCTGAGAGAGAGTGGTAGTGGTGGCGGTCGGAGTGGTGGCTGCGACGGGGTGAGAGAGAGAGAGGGTAGTGGCGGCGGTCCTCGTGACGGAGGCTGAGAGAGAGAGGGTCGTGGCGGCGGTCGGAGGAGCGTAGTGGTGGCGGTCGGAGGCTGAGAGAGTGGTAGTGGTGGCGGTCGGAGTGGTGGCGGCGACGGGGTGGGAGAGCAGGAGAGACTCGGAGACAGAGAGAAATCGCAAAGGTATTTTTTGGGTGTTTGAATGAAAACCCGATCGAGCTGCTGCTTTATATATAAAGACTTTTGAATTTGGGTGCGACAAAGACACCTTTGGGTGCGGTGCGACAAAGTCGCACCCACTGACTTGTGTCAGTGGTTTCGGGTGCGAGAATGTCGCACCCAATGAAATTTGTAAAAAAAGGGGGAAGTTTTGGCCGCCGAAAATTTTAGGTCATTTAGGTGCGACTTAGTCGCACCTATAACTTTGGAGAAAGTATTGGGTGCGACTAAGTCGCACCCAATAGTATTACCACACTTTTGGGTGCGACTAGCCGCACCCAAATTCAAAAAAATTCGCGAAAATTTTCCAGCGCTTAGTTGATTTTTGGGTCCGACTATTCGCACCTGAAAGTCTTTTTGGTGCGACTTTTAGGTGCGAAAAGTCGCACCCAAAAGTCATCCGCACCGGAAAACTGTATTTGTAGTAGTGGAAGATCAAACTCATGGAGATCAACCTCAAGGGGATCAAAATCAAGATTACACCCAGTATTATAATTATCTTGACGGAACTGGAAATAATTTCTCCGATTATTAGATCGTGTTTTAAATTTTTACTATGTCTTTTAAAATTGTGTTATTGTTTTTAGTTGTCATTTTATTTTGTGTGTTTAATTTAAACTTTGTAATCTATATTTAAATTTTTTATGTTTAATTGAACTTTGTTTTAATATTTTTGTAGTTAATTTATTAGTTGTGTTTTATAAATATTTATAAGATTAATATATATATATATATATATATATATGTATAAATAAAATATTTGGGTTTAATTTGTAAAAAAAAATGGTTATAGTGTGTATACAGTGACACGACATATATGCCGTGCCGCTGTACAAATCACCAAATATGTCGTTGCTTTTACTGTGTGATTGGAACTATATTTACGTTATATTTGGCGTTTTCCTGTGCGATTGGAGTGCCGTGCCACTGTACAAATCACCAAATATGCCGTTGCTTTTTACTGTGTGATTGGAACTACATTTACATTATATTTGGCGTTTTTATGTGCGATTGGAGTGGCCCTTTTAGAGCATCTCCAATGCTAAGAGTTGCCAACCTTTAACACGTCACCAAAATAATAATATATAATTGTATCTCTCTTCCACATCACTAAATTGGCAATTTTTAACAAAATCACTCCAATGCAAGTTGTCCACCATAATTCTTTTACCTTTTTTTTTTATTGTTTACAATTTTAAAAAAAAAATTAGATTCATATGATAAATTTAAAAATAAATACACTTAATTAAAATACAAGATTGCACAACAACAATAAAATTAAAAAATAGACTTATATAATAATAATTTTTTATTAAAATAAAAGCATAACATTTTTTTTAGAGAAAATCATAACATTCAAAACCTAAAAAATAAAAAAATAAAGGTGAAAATTGAATAAGACAAATAAAGTAGATAATTGGGAGTTGAGACTTTTTTTTATTAAAAATAATAAAATAATACTAAATCTTTCACTTGGCATCGGTGCAAAAAAAAAGCAACAATGTTAACTTGACTCTCTTTTTTATATTGTCTACAATGGGTAGACAACAATAAAGGTCATCTATATCATCTTTTTGCAACTAAAGTTGCTACTCATTGGAGATGCTCTTAGCGACTAAATAGTTGACTTTAACTTTCAAGTAAAAAATAAAAGTTGACTTTAACTTCGTAGTTATTTTGCTAAAGCATTTGGCAAATGGCCATTATGTAGACAAACAGTTGAGATCAAGGATGTGGGCAATGTAGGACTAGTCTCCCATCAAAAATGATTTTTTAAATATTTTTTGGCAGTTCTTTTTATTTTTTTACAAATTATTTTACACGTAAATTTTACATTCTAGTCTCCCCTAAGATTTTTCTTTTAATTAGCCATCCTAATAAACATTTCTAGCTCCGTCAGTAGTTGAGATGTATTTAATATGTTGTTATCCTATATAATTTTAATAAACAAAGTAAAATTTCAAGCATAATTCTAAAATAGATATTAATTATAGTTGAAAAATATTGGTTAATTTCCTGAAGAAAAATTTCATTACCCATGTGTAATCATCCCCCAAAAAAAAAAAAAATGGTGAGGAGGGTAGGCTATTCCACTCTCACCCTGCTTCTCCACAACTCTACAATAGAGAATGTAATTTTGCACGAAGATCATTATATTAGTGTAGCTATGATTAGATATTCATATAGGTCTATTTTTGAACCATATGATTGAGATTGTTTCTTTTTTCACTATGAAGTTAATTTTAACTTTTGATACAAATTGGCTATGATGAAAATGCAAAAGTGTCCAGAGCATCTTTAATGATTTGTGACTTAATAATTGTGAAAATTTGCTAGCAATTAGTAAAAGTTGTAAGCTAGTTGGTTATCATTATTTTGCACTGTACCTATTAGCTTAACTAAGCTACTTTGCTTAACTAAACTACCTAGTTTAGCAAATTAAATGAGCCCATTTTTTTTATTTAATAAGTGAGAATTGAATAGAAAATAATAATAAAATATTAATTAATTATTGACATGTGGGATAAAAGTAAGTTTGAAGAGTGAGTTTAGCTTACCAATAGAAAACAAATTTGCTTAAATTAGTTGTACCTTAAATTGTTTATATGACAAGTTAACCAAATATGGTATTTGCTTATCATTAAAGATGCTCATCCTCTTTATTTATTTATTTAGTTTATTTACTGTCATTATCTTTGATGTCAATTATGATGGGTGTCTTGTATACTTATTGGAGTCATTTTCTTTAGATTACCACGACAATATATTTGTGCTAATAAATATGTGCAATACGAGATGCACGATATAATTTTTTATGGACTCGTAGAAATAATGCGCCTAGAATTTTATTACAAAAATAATTTTTCCACGACAATATATTTGTGCTAAAATTATTATATTTAACATTAACGTTTCTTAAATTTATTTATTATTTGAACTTCATTTAACTTTACTCACTACTTATATTTTTATTTATAAAAAAATTTAAGTGTTCACGGTTTAAAAAAAGTATTGTTCTTAAAATGAATTTAATATACTTATTATTTTTAAAATATTACAATTTGAAATTACTATTCCTATTATAATTTTCCCTGATATTTATTCATATCTCTCAACATTTTAGTCCATACAAACATTTATTTTCATTTCCCACCACGACAAAGACTACATAAGTATTCTTCCTTTTCACCCCAATCAATCATCACATTCCTAGTACCTCCACTACGATAAATCATGTCTTAGTTGATCAAAACTTATATATATATATATATATATATATATATATATATATATATATATATATATATATATATTATATAATAGTCGAGATGGCATTTGGATACAAACATTGAAGAACGATACTCAGACATATTAGTTTTTGTTTTCATATGGAATGGCACGTTCCAAGCTTGTCTTCTTCAAACTATTCGAGTCTGCTTAGTGTGTTAGTACTTTCATGTCATAGGTTGTAAACTTTAGATTATATATATAGGGTGCAGAGTCGGCCTAACACAATTAAAGATTTTAGGCAAAATTTAAAAATTAGACTTCTTAAAAAAAATTACAAAAAAATAATATTATAAAACAATAGACTCTAATCAAATTATTGATCTTCAATGTTTTGAGTCGGTACATTTTATCTTTTCAGTTTGGGTTTTTTTTAGTCTTTATTATTTTTTTTGAATTTTGGGGCCTTATCCGTGGACCTAACCCGTCAAAGGCAATGGCCGGCCCCGATAGGGTGGAATTACAACCAAATTTATCAGGATCGGGCTTGATAATTAAAATAGAAAATGAGCAAACTTAAATTTCAAATAAGTTTTAAAGAAATTATTTGAAATTTTATTTTCAAATATTTACCATCTCTTAAATTTGTAACTTAATTATTCAAATATTAAAAATATAACCCACCATGAAATTGCTTGATTATTCAAATATTAAAAAAAAATTGTAACTTACAAGGTCATTCCAAGCATCACGTTTGAGATATAGCCAACGTTTGAAAACATATTAAAAAAATAGCCAAACAGATGAGGTGACACTTGAATAAGTCATTTAAATTTTCTATTTTTTTTTCCTTCAAGCCTTTTTTTTTTGCTAAGTGATTCATTACTCTTTCTCTCTCATACAGTTTTTTTTCCCTCATCGAAACTCAAAAAATCCATATCTTCCTCATATGAATGCAAAATTGACTGATTCAAAATCCTACGGATTCATGGCGAAGAGAGCTTCAAAAATAGACCTATTGTGTTGGATGGAAAATCCTGCCTACTACTGTAGAATTCCTCCCGAGTTCACCATTGGTACATTAATTGTCGAAATTTTTTTTTACATTTTTTTTTGTTAATTATAACATGTTTCATATAAGGATATTTAAGCCAAATATAATTGTCATTGGGTATTTTCCTAAACATTTACAATTACATTCCAATTTTATAGTTTAGTGTTGGCTACAAATCTACAACACCCTATTAAAAATATAGTTCTATTCATGTTGAGCTGTTGATGCGAGAAATCACACCAAAGCAGTCACGACAATTTAAGCAATTAAATGGGTCGATTTAGATTTATAACTTGGCCTCAAATCTCCGTTGCTATACCAAATGGAAAAACTTGAAAATTGTATATTGTAAAATAAAAATTAAAAGGGATTGAATGCAAGGTGAGCTCGGGGCTGTATATTATATCGCTGAGAGTAATACAATTGTTTGAATCAAGAGATTACAGAAACGATAGGGGGAGAAATCAGAAGTCACGTCACGTGCCTCACGTATGCTTAATTATCTTATATATATAGTACTAGAATTGAGGTTGCGAGCTCCGGGTTGACTGGTGACACGACGTGTGTCAGTTGAAGTTCACTACTATGTTCCGGGACACATGTCGTTCAAAGACTCATTCGTTGTGGGGCAGTTACAGATTGTCCGGGCTGACTGGCCCTATACCTGCGAGTCTTCGGGGAGTAGTTATCTCGTGTTGATATTTGAATCTTCCTTCGGGTTGATGCTTTTCTTGGACCTGTTATCACAAATATGTGGGCTTGGACCCACCTTCTTTACATTGGGCCGAGTCCCTATATTGTTATTTTTAGGACGAAGTCCAACATCAGCATTAGCTATCACACATCATAGCGCATGCATCATATTTTAGTATGATCTATTTTTTTAAGAGAAAATAACGATATAAATATTTAATGTTTTTGTATTCATTACACATTCTTTTTCAGCGGCATAAATACTTAATATTACCTTTTGTTTTGTGTTTTTAGACAAAAGAACTACTCAAATTAACATATTTAAAAGGTAATCGTGGGGTATCGATACTTAATATTTAATGTTTATAAGTGTGTGTATATATATATATATATATATATATATATATATATATATATATATATATAGTTTAAAATTGGCAGCAAAAATAAAGAGATTCATACATTTTCATAGCAACACACCAGGAAAATAAATAAAAAAAACAAACCAAAATGAGACTTTGATATTGAGATGGAAAAATATCAATGATATTTCATGTGTTTAATCGAAATGCGAGATTTATTCCCCCAATTTTCAGAAATATCAAACATCTCATTTCAGTTTAATATAAATGACAAATATCTCCCCTAAAAATATGTTATATTGCAAATACCACCATGTTCGTTTATTTTTTACAAAAATAAAATTTGAACTCCCCAAAATACCTATAGTAAAATAAATATTTATTTACTATTTTATATAAAAAATAATCAAAACCTCTCTTTAAACAAAAACCCTTAAATTTTTATAAAGAAATATTTTGATTTAATTTTTTTATATTTAAAATATAAAAATAAAAAGTTATTTCAGTAAGGGTATTTTGGGAAGTTTAAATTTTAATTTTTTTAAAATAAACAAAAAGAGTGATATTTCAGATATTATATATTTTTAAGGGAGATATGTGTCATTTATATTAAACTGAAGAAAAATGTATGATATTTCTCATTTCAATTAAACACAAAAGATAATGTTGATATTTTTCCTATTGAGATATATGCTGAGAGGGAGAGATGATTTTTTTTCTTTTAAATTTAAATATTAAATAAGTCATAAGATAATAAAGAATTATAAGAAGATAACTATAATGCCTAATAAACAATTTTTTAAGGTATACATTGATAATAAACAGTAAACTTAAGGTAGAAACGTGATATTTATGAAAATAAACAATATACAGCCATCATTTTCATAAAATCCAGGGAATACATACCATACACATATATTTTAATTATTAGATAATTATATTAGAATTTTATAACATAAAAGTCTAAATGCGTTTTATGTCTAACTCTCCTAAAAATAAATATTAACGCGCACCATAAAAGATAAAAAGATGTTAAAATTATTTTTGAAAGGAATGGAGTTAAAATTATAAGATAATATAAATGGAGCTTCTAAACGTCATTGAAACAATTGACGTTTAAGATTTTGGTACTTTTTCAAAAGTGCTGTTTTGAGATTGTTTTGACAACACTTTCACTAAGAGCCATGTTCCATTTGGCTTCTCGACATTGCATCGGATAATCTATAAAAACATTGTTGCTTTTTTTTTTTTTTTTTTTTTTAATACCAATATATTGGCTATTTTTATTCTTCTTCTATCTAATATTTGTAATTATAACCTTATCCTATATGAAGTATATTTTTCTTTGAATTGGTGTTTTGATGGGGTTTTGTTAATTTCCGTTCAGTGTGACTTGTTTAAATGGTTAGAAATAAAACAATTTTTTTAATTTCCCAAATTCCAATTTTAATATTTCTCCTCACCGCTTTCGAGATCAATTGCTAAGTAGCTTTTCTTCTTTCGGCTCTAAAGAAATTTTGCAATCAAATTTTAATCCTTTAAGCAACATTTTTAATATTAATAATTGAGTTTAGTTGAAAGGCAACACATCATAAGTATTATATGTCGATCAATTACCTTGCTTTGCCTTTTGTTTCTTCGAGACCAAACTATCTTTTCTGGCTAGAACCAAAATATGTGCATTGGTATTCAATCATTGGGACAACCAACAATAAACAAAGTTAGTGATAATCTTTTTGGTTGTTCAAGCCTCAAGATCAACCATCCTAATTCTCATTCAGTGACAATTCTAGCCTCTAAATCAAACGCATCTTGAGAATCCACGTAGATAAAGCAAGATATATGGCATCCATCGGAGTACAATGTCTCGAGTTTTTCGGGACCAAGTATGAGAAATTAAAAATCTTGCTTTTGGGAAAACAAGGTGAGATGATTTATGAGGGCTTGATAAGGTGTTTTGGTTCGATCGAGCCTTAAGTTGGTTTTGAAATTGAACCGGACCACCTTAAATGTTTATAAAACTTGAGCCAATATCAAATAAAAAAAATCAACATAAAATTAGGAAAATAGTCAATTTAAACGTTTGACATTGCTAAATATCCACCGTTTGGTAAATCTTAGATAAATAATAACTTTCAGGCGTAAATCTTGAGTAAATAGCCAACGTATTTACGTCTCAAAGTGACTATTTATTTAAGATTTACGAAACGTTGACTATTTTAGTAATGTCAAACGTTTAAGTTAATTATTTTCCTAATGTACCCATAAATCAAAACGGATCAAATCACTTTTTAGAGCGGTCCAATACAGGTTGAATTTGGTTTTAGAACATTTTGTTTTAGTTTACACATTTAAATAGAAAAAATTACTATATAAAATTATATATATAAGTCTTGACATAAACCAATGTTTTAAAAGGCGCAAACTGGTAATCCCAAAAAAGTTTTAGACATATAACACTTAGCTCATCTCTCAAATACTAATTTAACAATGGCAACATTTTATAGGTTTGTTTAAAGATACTAGTTCTCTGAATTTCTCAAATTTTCAAACCTTCCACCAATAACATTTTACTCTTAATTTTTAAACGATTTTACCCTTATTAAATTAAACCGTTAGCAACAATAAAAAAAATTCAAATGAAACTTTAAGCAGTAAAAAAATATAATTTAAATAAAGCCGTAAACAATAGGAAAATACAATTAAAAATGTATATATATATATATATATATATATATATATATATATATATATATAATAAAAGCTAAATAAGACATTTGAATGATTAAGTTTAAGAAAATGTAATTTCCAAAATATTTAATAAGGATAGTGTATGCCTAATTTATTTAAAAACCCATTACAGTTGTCGATGAAAATCGGCTATGTGGAAAGCTTAGGGCGGTTCAACTAAAGGCCGGACCAAGTGGCCGCACCCGAGTCAAGTGTGAGAACTCAAAAGTCTCGAGTTGTCGTTCCTCTAGCCCGGAGGCATTCTCTGATGAGAGAATGGGGTGAATGGGGGTGACTGCGCTTCGTGTGAGCTGTCTACGTACTCGAGTCGCGGGATCAAGTCATGACGTAGTTCAATGCGTGTGTGTAAGCTATTTGGGGCGGGAGCCCGAAGGGTGTGCTTGACAGAGGAAACAGAGCGCGGAGAAGTCCTTGGTGATGTTTCGAGACTCTAGAACTGAGTGGTCCGAGAGAGAATGTGTGTTTTATCTTGGAGATGAGGGAGATTCTCATTAGAGAATTCTGGGTGCAGTCGCGTGCGTTGGAGATGATGGAGATTCTAAGTAAAGAGTTCCGGATGCAGCTGTGTGCGTTGTGTTGAACCGATTTCTCGTCCCAACAATCTACACTGGATTATTTCGATTTATCTAGTATATTTATTTATATGGATCGAGGGTCTCAGAATCCGTTTATAAAGATTGAAATAGAATCCGAAAGAAATTAATAAACGCTATAAATAAAAGTATAAATAAGGCGAAAGGATGTTCCTTTTTTATTGATAATCGAATAAAGCTCTATAAGAATTCGAATGGAAATGAACAGAAAATAAGCTTCAAAAAATAATATCACAATCTTTTTCTTCTCCAAAAATCCGTCCCTCTGAACGAGGATGGAATGAGCTTTTATAGCCACTTTGCTGACTTTCCTTCGTCTTCAGATCGATGCACGTGTACGTGCAGAACTGGTCTTCGATCCTTTATTCTTGCGCAAATCTCCACTCTTCCAGGCGTTTTGACCGTTTCTTTGATGACTTCGAACTTCAAATTCCTTGGCGGGACCGTCTAGGAACGTCTATGGGCCCGGGTCGAGTCTGATTTCCATTCGAAATAATGTCTTGGACCATTCTGGGTTTATTAGGCCGAACTGGGCTTTGGGCCGATCTGACGATTATCTTTCCTTTTGGGCCGAACTCGCTGTGGGCCTGGTCGATCTAATTCGCTAGATAGAGGGGAGAGATATTTACTCCCACAATCAGTCCCCCAGTATCTTCTATGTTATAAAATAATATAGAATATACTCTGTCGAACCGAGATTTTTTCGGAATCTCGTTGAAATTTGACGAAATATTCGGGTATTTCTACCTCTTGGTTACTTTTGAGCAGGCGCCATAGACACGTGTCGCTACGTTCGTGCCTTGATAACTCAAAAGATTTTTTAAACCATAGCGATCTTCTCGGGATTCTCAACCGTCGATTTGACGCTTAAATAAAGCCGCGACCCTTCGATTTTTATTGTTAATATCAGTTCATTCGCATCCCAGAGGTAAAAAAATCGCAACTTTCTCTTCTTCTTCTTCTTCTTCTGTGTTTCTTGAATTTCTTTGTATTCGCCATTTTCGGCTGTGAAAATTTTCGAGATTTCCTTCTGTTATACTAGTGGGTGTCGGGCCTTCTAGGTTTAGTCGATTCCAGGTTCTTGCTTTTCCTTCTTTGGAACCAGCCCTTGTGAAGAGAAATGTCGGCACCCGACAGGAAGAGTGATGATTCCAATCGTGAGTTGTCGTCGCCGTCGTTGTTGACGAAGCGCGACCTTGCCGACATGGGGGAGCGATACAACTTTCCCGATGGGCTCCGGGTGAAGGTAGGAGGCAAGTCCGCCGATCGAGTCATCCCTGGATATGCTTGTGCATACCAGGTTTTTTTCGAGGAGTGCGGACTTCGTTTTCCTATCTTCCGGCTGCTCATCGAGTTCTGTGACCGTTTGGGACTTCAGTTCGCCCAAATGTGTCCGAATTTTGTTCGCCAGGTGATGGCTCTGTTGCTATTGTCTAAAGAGGCTGGGGTCTCTTTAGACGTTAATGACCTCGGCCGTCTGTTGGTCGCGAAGCGCAACTCAAAGCATCATCCGGTGTGCTTCTATTTGGCGAACCGACCTCGCCAGGGTATAGTTACTGACCTCCCTGGCAAGGACAAGAACTGGGGTTCGAAATACTTTTATTTCGAAATCTGCGAGAGGACGGTCGAGGTAGTGAATGATTGCTTATCCGTCCCGTGGAAGACGGATTGTGGTAATTAGGGGGATTTTCTGGCGATCTGCGAACTGGCCATTGCATGCCTGGAGCGAACTAATATTCTGTTGTTTTTTTTTTTTGCAGAGAAGATCGTCGTGTTTCCGTCGGACACGTTCGATCTAAAAGTCCAGAAGCTGCGCGCTTGCGAAGTCTCCTGGAAGTCCTTTTCCGAAGCTCGGTTCGTGGCAGCCGATCTTTGGCCCGCTGTTTCTTCAAGTCAGTCTTTATTTCCGAACTTTGTTTTGTTTCGTAATTTTATTGTTATTACTCATTTTTACGTATTTATTATTTTTTATTTTTTAGACGAAACTTCAGACAACCTCCCTTCCTCGCCCGAGATGAACAACGAGGACGTTGACTGGCGGGCTAAGAAGAAGGCCCTCAGAGCGGCTAGCGGGACCAGAACTTCTTCCAAACCGGCCGAGAAGGCTGTCCCGCCTGCTTTGGTGGCGCCGATCTCCACTCCTGGCTTCCAGGAGCTTTCGGTTTCGGTGCCTCCGGCCACGCTGCTCATAGAGCACGACGGCGAACCTGAGACCGCCGAGAATGCCCAGGCCGCCAAAGCCGCCGAGGCCCCCTCTGCCAAGGCTACATCCTCCGAGGTTGCGAAGGCTTCGGCAGCCGCGGCCAAGTCTTCATCGGCTCCGTCCTCTCAAGCTAAGAGGAAGGAGGTAGAAGGCGTTCAACAAAACGATCCTAAGAGGGGACGAGCTGAGGACTGAGGAAAGGTCGTGATGGGCTCTGGTCAGCCGCAGGTATCTCAGCCGGGCTCCTGTAAGCTGGCGTTCAACTACAATCTCGACAAGCTGATCTGCGACGATCCGGCGGCGGCGGCGTGTCTCATGCGCCAATTGAACTACCCCGAGTATCGTCTCCCAATGGTCTCGAGGATGCATGGGTCGAGCTATTACCGCTCTGTCAGCGCGGCGAGCTCTCGGGTAAGTTTCGAATTACTATATATATATTTTTTTTGTTTTAAGGCTAACTCTTTTCCTTTGCAGTTCATAGCCGAGCTGAACAAGGGCATCCTTGGTTATGAGGTGATGTATGACCGCCTGAACCAAGAGATGCGAGCTAAGTTGAAAGCCTCTGAGGACGAGCTCGCGAAGTGTCAGGGCTCCCTTGGTCAAATGGACCTCCTCATTGCCGAGGCGGACGCCTATGCTCGTCGCGTGAAGGACCTTGAGGACCGCCTCCAAGACTCCGAGAGGACGCGGGCCGATCTGAAGAAGGAGCTCGATCTGGCTGAGGCTTCACATCGTAACCTTAGGTCCGAGCTGGACCGGGTGAAGGCCGAGCTGGTGAAGGAGAAGGCGGGGTATCGTTCTTTGCACCGGGCTTATCGCTCGGCTAAGGATGACGGTATTCGCTCGGGCAGGAAGGCCGCTGGAACGAGGTATAAGGGGGCGCTGGTGGCCTACCGTCAGTTCGTCATGATCGGGAATAAGAGGACGACCATCCTGCGGAACCTCGATCAAGCCAAGGCGGCGTCGTCGATCTTCCAGGAGGTCGTTAACAAGGAGATCGCTGATGCTCCTGCTGAACTGCAGGAGGCCAAGGACGAACTGGCGAAGTTTCAAGCCGAGCTGGATGGCGTTCCCCTGCCTTCTCTTGCTGGGGCCGAAGATCTCGAGTTCACCCCTTACGACGATCGCTCGCCTCCCGATGCGCCTGCGCCCGGGACCTCTGAGGTCGCGAACCAGTTCGGCTCGATGCTTGACAGCTCGGAGGCCGTGCTCGCATCGATCGACGAGACTGGGGAGAACTCGGAGGACGCTAAGCTCGCCAAGGACGCGCCGGCCTAGACTCGCCTCGCCTTGCCCCCCCTTTTTTTTCTAGCTCGTCTGAATAATTAATTTGTTTTCTTGGGCCCCTGCGTGGGCATTTTTCATTTTGGGCCCGATGTCTGGGCAAGGTTGTCGAACTTCTTTATTATCGTTATTTTATTTTTATTTGTGTCGAACATATTTCATGAATTCTGTTAAATGTTATTTATTTCGTATTTTTCCTGCGTTTTTATTCCAATGATGGTCTTGACCGACAATGCATAATTGTCCTTGTATTTGAACGAACGCACTGATTTACTTCGTCGTTTATTTGTTAACTTATTTGCATGATGTATATCGGCCATCGTCAGTCGAACCCCTAGTCGTGTCGGGATTATGTATACGGCACGTCACCAGGTCGTGCCTTATACGTGATTTGTCTTTCCCGAACTCAAACTTTGAGTCTTTCTTTGCTCTCGAGTTAGGCTTGTAGTAATTTATCGTACACTACGCATGAACGGAGCCTTAGGCACGTTCATTTGCGGGTGTAGGTCGAATCCGTCGCGTTTAGCGAATTGATCTGAATCGAACTTGTTAGTTTCAAGTTGTTCTTGTTTATGTTAGGTGGGGGCTGAACCTTGTTTCAAGGCTGCCTACGTACCCATGTTTGGGATCAAGCCGTTACGTAGTTCGATTGTTGTGACATTACTTTTTAACAGTAATATTTCTTTAGGTTCATGATATTCCAATATCTGAGTACTGGGATACCGTCGAGCGTTTCAAGCTTGTAGACGCCCGTTCGTGGGATTTCTGAGACTCGGTATGGTCCTTCAAAGTTTGCTCCCAATTTTCTTGCATTTTCTTCGGCCCTGTTTTGATACACCTTCCTCAATACGAGATCTCCAGTATGAAATTCTCGGAAGTTGACTCCTTTATTGTAGTATCGGGCGATTGATCGTTGGTATAAACTCATGCGCGTTAGGGCTCGATTTCTTCTTTCGTCTGTCAAATCGAGGGAGTCGCATAGCATTTTATTGTTAGTTTCCTCGTGATCGTTCGCGTACATGGTGCGAATTGTTTGGATTTCGTGTTCAATGGGTAGTATTGCTTCGACACCATAGACCAGGGAGTATGGGGTTTCCCCAGTAGGCCTTCGCGGACTCGAGCGGTAGGCCCAAAGTACTCCGGGGAGTTCATCAGCCCATCGTCCTTTCTTGGCTAGTAGTTTCTTTTTCAGGTTACTAACGATTGTTTTGTTGGTAGCCTCAGCATGTCCGTTCCCTTGCGCGTATCGAGGCGTCGAGAATCGTAAAGTGATTCCTTCTGCTGCGCAGAATCGTCGGAATTCTTTTGATATGAATTGTGCGC
This sequence comes from Urtica dioica subsp. dioica, assembly GCF_054948205.1. Classification (NCBI taxonomy): domain Eukaryota; kingdom Viridiplantae; phylum Streptophyta; class Magnoliopsida; order Rosales; family Urticaceae; genus Urtica; species Urtica dioica. Next base: position 15,832,151 of record NC_142765.1, read on the forward strand.
CGTTATCAGTGATTATTTCTTGTGGCGCTCCATGTCGACAAATTATATTTTTCCAGATAAATTTTTTTACGTCCACGTCCCTTATTGAGGCGAATGCTTCGGCTTCAACCCATTTGGAAAAATAGTCTGTTGTTATAAGGAGGAATTCCAGCCCTCCAGGTGCTTTGGCTAGGGGGCCGACGATATCCATGGACCATTTTAGAAATAGGTACGGAGCGGATATGGAGGATAGTTCTTCGGCTGGTTGTTTGATATTTGGGGCATGCTTTTGGCATTGGTCGCATTTCCGTGAATGTTGTTCGCAGTCGGCGACCATGGTTGGCCAAAAGTACCCTTGATTTTTTATCTTAACGGCTAGGGCTCTTCCGGCCGCGTGGTTCCCGTATTCTCCTTCGTGTATTACGGAAATGATGCGTTTGGAATCTTCTTTTCCTATACACCGCAGGTATACTCCGGAGAAACTTCTTTTAAAAAGCACTCCGTCTATTATAGAGAATCTTGCGCTTTGGCTGATTAGTTTTCGGCGCAATTTTTTATCTGTCGGGGTGTGGCCTTCGGAGATATATCTGATTATATCCCTTCTCCAGTCCCCCTCTTCTATTATTACCATTATGCTCGCGCTTTTGGTAGTGATGGAAGATTGTTTTATTGCTTCGACCGGTATGATTCGCCTTATTGCAGGATCTGATGTTGAAGCCAAGGCGGCGATGGCGTCAACTGTGGTATTTTCTCCCCTAGGAATTCGGGTTAATTCGAATTTTTCAAATTGTTTCGCCACTTCTTTTACTAGTTGTGCGTACGCCTCCATGCGCTCGTCTCTTGTTTCGAATTCTCCGCTGATTTGATTTGCGACGAGTTGCGAGTCGCAAAAAGCGGATATGGATTTTGCTCCCACAGCTTTTGCCAGGCGTAATCCCGCGATTAGTGCCTCGTACTCGGCTTCGTTGTTTGAGGCGGTGAAATCCAGGCGGAAGGATTGTTCGATCACTTCTCCATGTGGTGACGCCAAATGTATCCCAATCCCAGCTCCTTGTTTTGTGGATGAACCGTCGACTTTAAGGGTCCAGCATCCGCTGTTTGCTGTGGTTTCGCTTTCGTTTGCGGGGAGCTCGATGAGGAAGTCGGCTAGAACTTGTGATTTTGCGCATGTTCTAATGCGATATTCGATGTCGTATTCGCTTAGCTCGACGGCCCATTTGGTTAATCTTCCCGATTGATTGGGGCTGTGTAGGAATGATCGCAAAGGTTGAGTGGTCATTACGACTATCGAGTGAGATTGGAAATATGGTCGTAGCTTTCGGGCCGCGGTGACGACGGTCAGGGCTAATTTTTCCATTGCCGGATACCTTGTTTCTGCATCAACGAGTGATCTACTTATATAAAACACAGGTTTTTGGTCTCCTCGTTCTTCTCTGACGAGTAATCCGCTGACTGCGGTGTTCGACACGGCGACATACAAGTAGAGTGGTTCTCCTACTTCTGGTTTGGCTAAGATTGGAGGTTCGGCTAGGTATTGTTTCAGCTGTTCGAACGCTTCCTCGCATTTTTCTGTCCATTCGAACTTCTTGTTTCCTCTTAGGAGCTTATAAAAAGGCAGACATTTATCGGTCAATCGAGAGATGAATCGGCTCAGGGCTGCCACGCGTCCCGTTAATCTCTGGATTTCTCTTTTGTTCCTGGGGGAAGGTAAGTTTCGGAGTGCTTGTATTTGGTCTGGGTTGGCTTCAATTCCCCTCTGGGTTACCACGTACCCGAGGAATTTTCCGGAAGAAACCCCGAAGGTACATTTAGACGGGTTTAGCTTCATTTGGTAATTGTTTAGGACTTTGAAACACTCCTCTAAATGTGAGACGTGGTCCGTTTCTCGTAGTGATTTTACTAACATGTCGTCGATGTAAACTTACATCGTTGTTCCTATCTTGTCGGCGAACATTTTATTCACTAGGCGTTGATACGTGGCTCCTACGTTTTTCAGCGCGAAGGGCATCACCTTATAGCAATAGATGCCTTTGTCGGTTGTGAAAACGGTTTTTTCTTGATCATTGGGATGCATCAGGATTTGATTGTATCCTGAAAATGCATCCATGAATGACAGGACTTTATGACCGGCGGTGGCTTCCACCAAGCGCTCTATGTGTGGTAGAGGAAAGCTGCCTTTAGGACAGGCTTTATTAAGATCGGTATAATCGACGCATACGCGCCATTTACCGTTCTTTTTCTTGACGACGACGGTATTGGCGAGCCAATCGGGGTATTTTACTTCGCGTATTAAACCGGAGTTTAAGAGACGATCTACTTCTTCGTTGACCACTTTAGCCCTCTCTGGACCGAGCTTCCTACGCTTTTGTTTTACGGGTTTGTAATTGGGATCGACGTTGAGTTTGTGACTACCCGACTTTTCGGACCGTCTTACTTAACTTACTTTTTAGAACTTAAGAAAATTTGGGGTAAATTTTTTTTTTTAAACATAACTTAAAATATAAAGTTTGAAAACTCATAACCTAAAAAAATAAATTTTCATTTAAAACTTGATTAACGAAAACAACCAAAAAGTCGAAGTTGCATAATCGCAAATTAAAACCCAAAAATACCATAGTAAATAAATACCATAAATAAAGTCGTAACCTTTAACGGAATTGAAAAACATAACTTAAACCATGAAACTTAAAACCTTAGGTTTGGATTATTGAAAAACTGAAACCAAAGCAGAAGTCTCTTATTTTCGAAAACGGCAACCATAACCCAACCCTCTCGCTATCGCCGCCGCTGATCCACCCTCCTCACTTGTTCATATGTTGTTTACCTACAACACGGACGTATAGACATAGAGTGAGCTAACGCTCAGCGAGAATAACTATAACTCACAAAACATAAGCAATAAAATAAAACGCATGAACCGGTTAATAGTATTTTAAATTTAACCGTGACATGAGATACCCTATTTAAACGTCTATCGTATTTTAGTTCGGGGGTCCCCTAGAGTAGCCGTACCGATTTCAGTGTACACTTTGATAACGAACCATGGGGCTGCTGTGAAATCCCAAATTTTAAGCTTTACTAAAAAGCTACAAATTTTGTGTTTGAATGACGTTAGCATTTTTTTTCATAAAGTAATAGTGAATGATTTATTCATGTGATAGTTTTTGAAGTTTTTCTTTTACGTATGCTTTAGGGTATTTTTTTTAAAATTATAATATACTCTTTAGATTACAAAATATGGATATCATGTATATATAAGTTATATATATTATAAATAAATCATGTGGGTATAAATATACATATTTCACATATATTATTATATAAATATCTATATATATATTATAGTTATAAATTAAAGATCATGTACGTAAGTAATATATATATATATATATATATATATATATATATATAAAAAAACGTAATACATAATATATATGCATATTACGTATATATATCATAATATATATATGTATATATATATTATTGTAAGTAATATATACATATTAGGTGGTCCTATATAATATAACAATCAGCCCGTGTATGTCTTTATTATAATAGTAATTATTATATATATATATATATATATATATATATTTTTATTAATAATTAAAAGTAGGATTAGGGTTTGAGCTTTTAGGGTTTGGGCTTTTAGGGTTTATTTAAACCCTATTTAAACATCCCCTCCTCTTCTTTTAACGCTTCTTCTCTGCTCTCTCTCCCTCATCCCTCTCTTGGTTTGAAAAATTCGTAGCTCCAATTAGGTATGCTTTCTTTTCTCTCTGATTCGGATTCCCTGAAAACGGTTTCTTAAAACGCTTGTGCTGGTTTCAAAAAAATTTTTTTGCGTTGATTCTTTTTGAAAAAGTTATTTTTAAGTGTCTTCTATCTAAAGCTGCAATCGAAAAATATTTTTATAAAATACAGAATATTTTTCGATTATTTTCAAATCAGCGCACAGACCTGAGACCTATTCCCGATTTTCAGACTTTAAACGCTTACTTTGGATTCAACAAATTTGGTTTTTGCGTTGATTCTTTTTGGAAACTTTAGGTTTAAATGTCTTCTATCTAAACCTTTAATCGAAAAATATTTTTATCAAATACTGAATATTTTCTGATTATTTTCAAAATGGTGCGCAGACAGTTTTTGACAAAAACTTTAAATTAGATCTTAGCACTTCTTTTATTTTTAATAAATAGTTAAAATATTATTTTGGCCGTGATGCCTTTACAAAAAGTGCTCAAAATTATATTTTATACGTACTTGATTTTTTACAAAAGTTTTTCCAGAGTTTCAGTTTTCTCCGAAACCCTAATAGCCAAGGGTATTTTAGTAATTTCACGTCGGATCTCGTTTCTGAAAATTTCCAGAAACTAAGTCATGTATTAAATCCTTTTCTTACCTGATAAGTAATAGTCAACCTTTTCCGTTTAGGTTCCGAGTCATTAAGAGCATCCTTTTCCTTCGACGGTCTTCGATCGTAATTCCGATATCCAGGTGAGAATAATCTCACTGCAACACGGATTAGTTAAAAAATATATATATATAATACGTATTATGTGATATGAAGTATTTATGTATTGTGTGAATTTTTGTGTGGCGTGTTTGTTCGGAATGTGCTTGTTATGATATGATATGACGATATGTGAGTTTATGTTATTATCTTATGCTGTGTGTTAGAATATCTATAACACGTCTTATGTTTCTAGCTATGTTATCATGTATGTTTTTATCTTATGTCGCTCATGCTTTTAACGTAATAAACACGATTAATAAGTTAAGTAAGCAAGAGAGTCGTACCGCCTCGAATTACGGAGGTACCTAGAGGAATTTCTCGAGCCGAACTACGGGCTCACATAGAGAGTTCCTCATATGTTTATGTATGTGACGGGGCGTACTATGGGAGGTCGCAGCCCCATGGTTCGTTACCAAAGTGTACACTGAAATCGGTACGGCTACTCTAGGGGACCCCCGAACTAAAATACGATAGACTTTTAATAGAGTATCTCATGTCACGGTTAAAATTTAAAGTACTAATAACCGGTTCATGCATTTTTGCTTTATTGCTTATGTTTTGTGAGTTATAGTTATTCTCGCTGAGCGTTAGCTCACTCTATGTATTTACGTATGTGTTGTAGGTAAACAACATATGAACAAGTGAGGAGGGTGGATCAGCGGCGGCGATAGCGAGAGGGTTGGGTTATGGTTGCCGTTTTCGAAAATAAAAAGACTTCCGCTTTGCTTTCAGTTTTGCAATAATCCAAACCCAAGGTTTTATTGTTCATAGTTTAAGTTATGTTTTTTTCAATTTCGTTAAAGGTTACGACTTTATTTATGGTATTTATTTTACGATGGTATTTTGTTGGTTTTAAATTTCCATTATGCAACTTCGACTTTTTGGTTGTTTTCGTTCATCAAGTTTAAATGAAAATTTATTTTTAGGTTACGAGTTTTCAAACTTTATATTTTAAGTTATGTTTTTAAAAAAAAAAAAAAAAAATTTTACCTCAAATTTTCTTAAGTTTTAAAAAGTAAGATAAGTAAGACGGTCCGAAAAGTCGGGTCGTCACAGTTGGTATCAGAGCAACGAACCTACGACCTCTCTTCGCTATCGATCGCACGGCTTCCCCCTACTCAAGTAAGTTAATTTTGTTTTATTATGTTGTATGTTTAGCTTTTCTCTTTCTTCTTTGTTAGATGGACGTTGAAGTAACAAAACACGTGATCGCGGAAAGCCAGAGCCGCATTGCTGATGGTGACCTCATGATCAAATTCTTAGAGACAAATCCTCCAGTTCTTAGCAGCGCGATGATAGATATCGTCGGCACACGAGAATGGTGCAATAACATAGACATCCGTTTTAAGGTGTTGCAAGTTCCGGAGAGATTGCAAGTTTCCTTTGCACAACTAAAGGTCCACTGGAAGGTATTGGAGTATTGGCAAGAAAAGCTAAGAGATCACCCCGGAGCTGGATGGGAGTACATGAAGGATGAGGTTATACGAAATTTCACCAATAAGGGCTGGCATGCGAAAATGGAAAGAAGGCGTTATCGTCATGTTTTGAGGTCATGGAAGATGAAAGATGGGGAGACTGCAAAGGAGTACCATAATCGAACCTCTGACATGCTATCCCACGTTCCTTTTCTTTTGGATGATGAAGACGCGATTAGTGTGTACTGGAATGGGCTTTCTGATTTTGAAAAACAGGAAGGGAAGTATTGCACCTATGAACCCGCGCCTGGAATAACTTTCGAAGAATTTAATAGATACATTAAGCATTATATTGAGCTCGTCGACGATGACCTACCTCCAGAGGGCGATTCCAATATGGACCCGGTAGAGGAAGAATCGGAGGAAGATCCTTCTGAGGATCATCTAGTCGAGGATTAAATTCTTCTTGCTATTCTAGGATTTTTGGTTTTATTTGTCTTTCCTTAAAGTTTGAAATACCTTTTATTTTTTTGTGAGGTTTTAGTTTTGTTTTTTTTTTGTTTTGAGTATCACTTTCGAATTTGGATTATATGTTTAAGTTACTATTATCTTAATAGTTTCATAAAGTTCTTTGTATGAGGGTGTTTTGCATGTTAAGTCTTTTCTATAATCGATCCTAATAGTTTTAGAAGCCAAAAACCCTAATCGCGAATATGTCTTCGAAATCTTAGATGGAAAACGTTCAAGCTGCTCGTGGACAAGGCAGAGGTAGGCCACGAGGCCGAGGTAGGGGAAGAGGCAGAGTTGCCGCTGATGTCCCAATGCAAGATGCTCATCATGCCGCTCCGTTTCCCGCACAACAAGGAGCGGCAGTGAATCCCGACGGTCCAGCCCCCGCACCTCAGCCAGCGGCCCAGCCCGGGCTTGCGGTACTCGTCACTGCATTGCTACAACGTATCGAAGCCCAAGAAGTGGAGATACAAGAGTTGAGAAACCACCTCCCCCAAGTGAATGGAAATATGGGAGAGGATCAAGAAGCACCACCAGTATCTCCTCAGGGTGTACCTCAGATGGGCCAAGTTGTTGTGGCTGATGATCTTTTCGAAAGGTTCAGGAGGATGAGAGCTCCAGATTTTGAAGGTTCCACTGATCCTTTAGTGGCTGACGAGTGGATGTCAGAAATGAAGAAGATCTTCAACTTCATGAATATCTCGGAAATTGAGAAGGTCATATGCGCGTCGTTTGTTTTGAAGAAGGATGCACGATACTGGTGGGAGACAGTTGCTGCTAGAAGAGACACACGCGCTATGTCTTGGGAAGACTTCATTGAGGAGTTCAACAGTAAGTATTTCAACATGCGAGCGATGAACACTCAGCAGAAAGAGTTTGCGGAGCTGAAGCAAGGGACGATGACGGTGACTGAAGCTGTTAGTAAGTTTAATCAATTGGCCAGACTGTGTCCTCACTTGGTTCCAACAGAGACAGAAAGAGTTAGGAGGATGATGGGAATGTTCCGACCGGAATTGGCCTTAGCCATTGATAGTGGAAGTCAGCCACCTACCACAGTCGCCGACTGCCTCGAACGTGCCATGCGAGCTGAATACCACTTGATCCAAGTAAAGGAGGAACGAACTCAGTTTTACAAGGCTCGAAAAGAGGAGAAAGGTCAAAGCAGAGGACCCGACAACAGGAAGCCAAACCAATCAGGAAATCCACAGCCTAACCATAACCGTCAAGGCTTCAAGGCACAACCCCAATGGAATGGGAATGGAAAGAAGAGAAGTCATCCTGGAAATGGTGGCAACGCCAACAACAAGGTCAAGGTAGAGGGAACGACCTTTCCAGTATGCAAGACTTGTGGGAAGATGCATCCTGGAGAGTGCCGGAAGGGAACCATGACCTGTTTCAAGTGTGGTCAGGCTGGTCACTTTCTCAAGGATTGTCCGAAATCAAATTCCTCTCAGAATGGACAATATCCGCAGCACAACCCGAATGGACGACTTAACTTCATGCAAGCTGTCATCGACGGGCCACAGATTTCCCAAGGTCGTTTAGAAGCACCTCCAACCACCCAAGTTCCACCACCACAACAAGCCCGCATCTACGCCTACACCAACGCTGATGCTCTAGCCAGCTCTTCGAATGTGGTAGCAGGTCAGCTTCCTATAGCTCATTTTGACGCTTTAGTATTGTTTGACTCTGGTGCTACACATTGTTTTATTTCGTTAGAACTGGCTAGGAAATTAGGCGATAGTGTAGTGAAAACTAGGAAGGTTTTCAGGACGGCATTTCCGTCTAGTGATGTGCTATTATCAGAGCAATGTTTAAAAAGAGTACCGATAATAATTGGTGGTCATGAGTTAAGGATCGATTTCATTGTCTTAGAAATGAAAGACTTTGATGCCATCTTGGATATGGACTTCTTAGGCGAGAATAATGCAATGATCGATTGTCGCCGAAAAAGGGTAATCTTCAAACCGGTAACGGGAAGAGGGTTTACCTTTGAAGGAAGGCCACTCAAGAAATCTAAGATGTTGGTGTCACCATTACAAGCTAGAAGATTGATGAGTAAAGGGTGTTATGGATTCCTAGCGTCGGTAGTGGACAAGACTAAGGATGTAGAAGCAACTCCTGACGACGTGCCAGTGGTGAGAGATTATGTAGATGTTTTTCCCGAAGAATTACCAGGCTTAGCTCCAGAGCATGAGATTTCTTTTGGGATTGAATTACTACCTGGTACGGGACCGATCTCTAAGTCACCCTATCGAATGGCGTCAGCTGAACTCAAGGAGCTACAAACACAACTTCAAGAGTTGTTGGATAAAGGATTCATCCGCCCAAGTCATTCACCATGGGGAGCACCGGTTTTATTCGTGAAGAAGAAGGATGGATCTTTCCGTATGTGCATCGACTACAGAGAGCTTAACAAGGTCACCGTCAAGAACAAGTATCCGCTTCCTAGGATTGATGACTTGTTTGACCAACTCAAGGGAGCAAAAGTATTTTCGAAGATTGACTTGCGATCCGGCTATCATCAATTACGAGTCAAAGAGGATGACATTCCAAAGACTGCTTTTCGCACCCGCTACGGTCATTACGAGTTCACGGTCATGCCTTTTGGACTCACTAACGCCCCGGCAGCCTTCATGGATATGATGAATAGGATCTTTAGCGACGTCTTGGATAAATTTGTAATAGTCTTCATTGATGACATTTTGATTTACTCTAAGAGTGTCGAAGATCACGAAGAACACCTGCGAGTTGCACTACAGACTTTGAGACGACATCAACTATATGCCAAATTCTCGAAGTGCGAATTTTGGCTGGATAAGGTGCATTTCCTTGGTCACGTGGTTTCTAAGGATGGGATCTCCGTTGATCCTTCCAAGATAGAATCCGTCAATGATTGGAAACTGCCTCGAAGTGTGACAGAGATCAGGAGTTTTCTCGGTTTAGCAGGCTACTATAGAAGATTTGTTGAAGGGTTTTCTACATTAGCTGCTCCACTCACCGCCCTCACGAAGAAAGATAAGAAGTATGCGTGGACCGAGAAGTGTGAAGAGAGTTTTCGCGAGTTGAAGAGAAGACTCACTAGCGCGCCAATACTTATAGTCCCTGAAAGTGGAGAACCTTTGTCTATTTACAGCGACGCGTCAAAGACAGGTCTTGGTGCTGTGTTAATGCAAAACGGCAAAGTAGTGGCTTATGCGTCACGACAACTCAAAAATCACGAGAGGAATTATCCTACTCATGATTTGGAGTTAGCCGCAGTGGTTTTTGCCCTCAAGATTTGGAGACACTACCTGTATGGTGTTCGGTGTGAGATATTTACCGATCATAAGAGCTTAAAGTATATTTTCACTCAAAAGGAGTTGAACATGAGGCAAAGAAGGTGGCTAGAATTGGTTAAGGACTACGACTGTGGTATCCATTACCACCCGGGAAAGGCAAACGTGGTAGCAGATGCCTTAAGTAGGAAGAATGAGTCTAGGCTATCGATGATGTGAGCATTATCACCTCAACTCACTGATGAAATCAACAATTTGGGAGTTGAAATTGTCACACAAGGATTTGCCAATATGACCTTACAGTCAGATCTTTTTGAGAGGATCAAGGAAGCGCAAATGCGTGACCCGGAGATGTCAAAGTTGAAAGACGATGCGTTGGAAAGCCAAGAGTCAAAATTTTCCATTTCGGAGAATGATGTACTCTTTTTCGATGGAAGGATTTGTGTACCCAACGAAGATGAGTTACGAAGGCAAATTCTTACCGAGGCACATGAGGCACCGTATTCAGTCCACCCAGGTTCCACGAAGATGTATCAAGACCTCTGAGAACACTTTTGGTGGAACGGAATGAAGAGTGACGTTGCAAAGTTTGTCAGTAAACGTCTTACCTGCCAGAAAGTGAAAGCCGAACATCAACGACCAGCTGGAGAATTACAGTCAATCGAAGTTCCTGAATGGAAGTGGGAACAAATCGCAATGGATTTTGTGGTTGGATTACCTAAGACGGTTGAGGGTTATGATGCTATCTGGGTAGTGGTGGACCGTTTGACCAAGTCTGCTAGGTTCATCCCGATGAAGGTCACGTACTCCGTGGAGAAGTTGGTTGAGTTATACGTGAATAACGTGGTGAGACTGCATGGCGTTCCTCTATCCATCATCTCAGATCGCGATGGTCGTTTCACTTCTAACTTCTGGAGGTGCGTGCAAAAGTCGCTCGGATCGCAACTGAAGATTAGCACCGCTTTTCACCCCCAAACGGATGGCCAATCCGAGAGGACGATTCAGACCCTAGAGGATATGCTAAGGGCATGTGTCATGGATTTTGGTGGGAGTTGGAGTAAGAGGCTGCCACTTATTGAATTCTCATATAACAATAGCTACCAAGCCTCAATCGGCGTTGCACCGTATGAAGCTCTCTATGGGAGAAAGTGCCGATCTCCAATTCACTGGTTTGAAGCGGGATAAAATAATCTCGAGAAAACAGATTTTATCCGAGACACAACAGAGGCTATCAAGAAAATTCGTGATCGAATGGGAACTGCCCAAAGTCGACAGAAAAGTTACGCCGATAAGAGAAGGCGGCCACTGGAATTTCAAGTCGGAGATTTGGTTTTCTTGAAGGTAACACCTCTAAAGGGTGTGATGAGGTTCGGCAAGAAGGGAAAGTTGAGCCCGCGGTACATTGGTCCTTTCGAGATCATAGAAAGAATCGGAAAGGTAGCCTATCGTCTAGCCCTGAATCCCGAGTTAGCATTGGTGCACAATGTGTTTCATGTCTCGATGCTTAAGAAGTACCTACCTGACCCAACGCACGACTTAATTCAAGAGCCCATCGAAGTTCACGAAGACTTGACGTATGGAGAGAAACCTGTCCAGATTCTCGATCGCGAAGAGAAAGTTTTGAGGAACAAGGTGATTCCTTTGGTAAAGGTGCTATGGCGGAATCACAAGATAGAAGAAGCTACTTGGGAACGGGAAGAAGACATGAAAACACGATATCCCGATCTTTTTAAAGGATTTTAGTATGTCCAAGTAAGAATTCTTATGTTTTTCTCGACTTTTGTTAATTTTCGGGACAAAAATTCTAATAAGTAGGGGAGATTGTGAAATCCCAAATTTTAAGCTTTATTAAAAAGCTACAAATTTTGTGTTTGAATGACGTTAGCATTTTTTTTAATAAAGTAATAGTGAATGATTTATTCATGTGGTAGTTTTTGAAGTTTTTCTTTTACGTATGCTTTAGGGTATTTTTAAAAAAATTATAATATACTCTTTAGATTACAAAATATGGATATTATGTATATATAAGTTATATATATTATAAATAAATCATGTGGGTATAAATATACATATTTCACATATATTATTATATAAATATATATATATATATATATTATAGTTATAAATTAAAGATCATGTACGTAAGTAATATATATATATATATAAACGTAATACATAATATATATGCATATTACGTATATATATCATAATATATATATATATATATTATTGTAAGTAATATATACATATTAGGTGATCCTATATAATATAAAAATCAGCCCGTGTATGTCTTTATTATAATAGTAATTATTATATATATATTTTTATTAATAATTAAAAGTAGGATTATGGTTTGGGCTTTTAGGGTTTGGGCTTTTAGGGTTTATTTAAACCCTATTTAAACATCCTCTCCTCTTCTTTTAACGCTTTTTCTCTGCTCTCTCTCCCTCATCCCTCTCTTGGTTTGAAAAATTCGTAGTTCCAATTAGGTATGCTTTCTTTTCTCTCTTATTCGGATTCCCTGAAAACGGTTTCTTAAAACACTTGTGCTGGTTTCAAAAAATTGTTTTTGCGTTGATTCTTTTTGGAAAAGTTAGTTTTAAGTGTCTTCTATCTAAAGCTGCAATCGAAAAATATTTTTATAAAATACAGAATATTTTTCGATTATTTTCAAATCAGCGCACAGACCTGAGACCTATTCCCGATTTTCAGACTTTAAACGCTTACTTTGGATTCAACAAATTTGGTTTTTGCGTTGATTCTTTTTTGGAAACTTTAGGTTTAAATGTCTTCTATCTAAACCTTTAATCGAAAAATATTTTTATCAAATACTGAATATTTTCTGATTATTTTCAAAATGGTGCGCAGACAGTTTTTGACAAAAACTTTAAATTAGATCTTAGCACTTCTTTTATTTTTAATAAATAGTTAAAATATTATTTTGGCCGTGATGCCTTTACAAAAAGTGCTCAAAATTATATTTTATACGTACTTGATTTTTTACAAAAGTTTTTCCAGAGTTTCAGTTTTCTCCGAAACCCTAATAGCCAAGGGTATTTTAGTAATTTCACGTCGGATCTCGTTTCTGAAAATTTCCAGAAACTAAGTCATGTATTAAATCCTTTTCTTACCTGATAAGTAATAGTCAACCTTTTCCGTTTAGGTTCCGAGTCATTAAGAGCATCCTTTTCCTTCGACGGTCTTCGATCGTAATTCCGATATCCAGGTGAGAATAATCTCACTGCAACACGGATTAGTTAAAAAAAATATATATATAATACGTATTATGTGATATGAAGTATTTATGTATTGTGTGAATTTTTGTGTGGCGTGTTTGTTCGGAATGTGCTTGTTATGATATGATATGACGATATGTGAGTTTATGTTATTATCTTATGCTGTGTGTTAGAATATCTATAACACGTCTTATGTTTCTAGCTATGTTATCATGTATGTTTTTATCTTATGTCGCTCATGCTTTTAACGTAATAAACACGATTAATAAGTTAAGTAAGCAAGAGAGTCGTACCGCCTCGAATTACGGAGGTACCTAGAGGAATTTCTCGAGCCGAACTACGGGCTCACATAGAGAGTTCCTCATATGTTTATGTATGTGACTGGGCGTACTATGGGAGGTCGCAGCCCCATGGTTCGTTACCAAAGTGTACACTGAAATCGGTACGGCTACTCTAGGGGACCCCCGAACTAAAATACGATAGACTTTTAATAGAGTATCTCATGTCACGGTTAAAATTTAAAGTACTAATAACCGGTTCATGCATTTTTGCTTTATTGCTTATGTTTTGTGAGTTATAGTTATTCTCGCTGAGCGTTAGCTCACTCTATGTATTTACGTCCGTGTTGTAGGTAAACAACATATGAACAAGTGAGGAGGGTGGATCAGCGGCGGCGATAGCGAGAGGGTTGGGTTATGGTTGCCGTTTTCGAAAATAAAAAGACTTCCGCTTTGCTTTCAGTTTTGCAATAATCCAAACCCAAGGTTTTATTGTTCATAGTTTAAGTTATGTTTTTCAATTTCGTTAAAGGTTACGACTTTATTTATGGTATTTATTTTACGATGGTATTTTGTTGGTTTTAAATTTCCATTATGCAACTTCGACTTTTTGGTTGTTTTCGTTCATCAAGTTTAAATGAAAATTTATTTTTAGGTTACGAGTTTTCAAACTTTATATTTTAAGTTATGTTTAAAAAAAAAAAAAAAAATTTACCTCAAATTTTCTTAAGTTTTAAAAAGTAAGATAAGTAAGACGGTCCGAAAAGTCGGGTCGTCACAGCTGCGACCTCCCATAGAACGCCCCGTCACATACATAAACACATGAGGAACTCTCTATGTGAGCCCGTAGTTCGGCTCGAGAAATTCCTCTAGTTACCTCCGTAGTTCGAGGCGGTACGACTCTCTTGCTTACTTAACTTATTAACCGTGTTTATTACGTTAAAAGCATGAGCGACATAAGATAAAAAAAAAACATACATGATAACATAGCTAGCAAGATAAGATGTGTTATAGATATTCTAATACACACAACATAAGATAACATAACTCACATATCGTCTTACCATATCATACCAAGCACATTCCGAACAAACACACACACAAAAATTCACACAATACATAAATACTTCATATCACATAATACTTAGTATATTTTGAACTAATCCGTGTTGCAGTGAGATTATTCTCACCTGGATATCGGAATTACGATCGAAGACCGTCGAAGGAAAAAGATGCTCTTAATGACTCGGAACCTAAACGGAAAAGGTTGACTATTACTTATCAGGTAAGAAAAGGATTTAATACACGACTTAGTTTCTGGAAATTTCAAAATTTCGGCTGAAGGTGTAAATTACGAAAATACCCTTGGGGTCGATAAAATATTTTTTTGAAAAATAAATCTATAAAAATTACTGTGAGAGCGAAAAAATATTTGGAACACTTCATACTTCAGATGCATATACAAAATATGTTCAGATTATTTAATAAAAAATTCAAAAGTATAAGAAAGCAATATTTAGTCTTTTTAAAAACAAAAACTGTTTTGGAACGATTCTGCGCACCGTTTGGATTTTATCCCAAATATATTTTGTGGGCATCTAAAAATTCTAAAATTTGGAGTAGATATCATAAACATATAGAACTAGGCCGTGTATAAAAATTAGCTCAAAAAGAATTTTGTAGATATATAAACAAGACGTTTTGTTGTAAAAAGATCAGGGTAAAAACTAGTCTGCCTACTGATCGCAATTAATTCATAAAATAATAATGAGAACTCGAAAAATTCTAAAATTTAAACCACAATTAAATAACATGTGAAAGAATAATCTGTAAGAAAATTAGATTCAAAAACCGTTTTTTGCTATTTTAAAACATGCGATTTTGACACTGCTTAAAACTGATTTCTAAACAGGAAATATTAAACCCAATCTTTCTTATGAAAAACGAGATAAAAGCATAAAAAAAAAATTAAGGAACAGTATGAACTGAGCATAAAGAAAAAAAATACCTTAAAAGAGATTGGAAAAACTCACTAACACTTCTTGAACCAAAACTTAGAGATTAAGGTGACTGTCTGGTGATTAGGGTTCTTATTTTTATTTTTGGAAAAAGAATGAGGGATAGAGATAGAGAGAGCAGTAGAGAGAAGAAGAGGGAGACTGATGGCGCAGGAAAAAAAAGAACAACACAACGCATACCCTAATAGGCTTTATATATATATATATATATGTATTTTTGTTTTTGTTTTTAAACCTAAGCCTCTTTTAATTAATTGGGCCGATAGAAAAAGAAAAACTCTGAAAACATTAACAGATTGACACAACTTACATAACATATTTATATATATACTTGCGTACACATTTATAGGAGCTTACATAACTAACATATTTATATATATTATAACTAACACACATAACATATTTGTGTAAATACATGCGTACACATACTTACATAATTAACATGTTATACAAGCTACAAATATAGAATATTATATTAAATTACAAAAGTATCACATATATTATTTCCTGATGAAGGAAAGTAATCAAAACCAATAAGCTTATACTTGAGCGAATAACTAACAACTTTTATATACATTATATTATACATAAATAATCTATATCATATACATATTCCCAAAATACCAACTTACCACTAATTATATATTTATATGTAGCTATGTACCAAATATATATACATATAAATATACATGCATAACATCCAAATAAGTTGCTTTGGATTTAACTTTCTAAGTAAAAGAAAATTAAAGAAAATTCTAATGCATTGTACATCTCTCAAATTAAATTTTCAAAACTAAACTAAAAAAAAGAAATTTCAAATCATTAATTTTTTTTTTTTTTTTGGGTTTCACAGAGTTGGTGCGTGGCGATTTCGAGGTCTATGCCCGGCATATCCTCTGTTGTCCATGCAAACGTCTTTTTGTTCCTCTTCAGGAACATTATCAGTTCTCGGCGTATGCTCCCTTTCAACGTGGCCCCGATGCCTACACATCTTTCGGGGCCAGTCCCGTCTATCTGAACCCGCGTTATTGACTCCGTACTACGTTCATCTATCTCTTCTGAACTTTCCTTCGGAGGCGAATGGATGGTCTCGTCCCCGATGGCCATTAATTGTTATTGGCCTTCGTCGGTTTCTTTGCTAGTTGGGTCCTCCGAATTGCTTTCTTTTGGCTGGTGCTTTTCGATGATCCTTTTGTGATTATTCATATAACAAATTCGGGACGCCTCTTGGCTCCCTCTGATTTCTTGTATCCCGTTGGGAGTCGGAAATCGCACGCACAAGTGGTAAGTTGATGGCACCGCCCTCATCCCATGTATCCAAGGTCTCCCTAGGATAGCATTGAACGGGGACGGGCAGTCGAGAACAGTAAATTCGACCATCTGGTTTACGTCTCCAGCCCGTACAGGGAGTTCAATGACTCCTAGAAAAGGTGTCACTTCTCCATTGAATCTTGATAGCTGGTTGGGTTTGCGTTCGATTTCAGCCTCCTCGATGTTCATCCTATCCAAAGTGGTTTTGAATATAACATCTACGGAGCTTCCTCCGTCAACCAAGATTCTGGCTACTACGCAGTTACCCACTTCGAGTTCGATAATTAAAGCGTCATCATGGGGCCCGTATAGCCTTTTGGTATCGTTTTCACTAAATGAGATCGTGGTATCTCCTTCCTCTTGGCACCCAGGTGACCTTGGCGTACCTTTAAGTCGACGCTGGTGTGCCTTAATCGAGTTTATGCTATCCCTGGAAAATTTTGAACCTCTCATGATGTAGTCGATCCGGGTTTTGCTTGGGAGACGTCGTTGTCGTCTTCCTTCGCTCTTCCTCTTTTCGGGGAGGGATTTCCTCGGGTTCTGTTGTTGTTAAATTCTTTCTTCTGGGGGTGGTGGTCCCAGGTCGACGTTCTTTAACTCTCCATTTTTATACTTCTCAATAAGCACCTTTCGGGCTACGACGCAGTCCAGAGTGTCGTGTCCGTAGTTTTGTGGAAGTCGCAGTATTTTTTCTTGTCACGTGGCCATTTCGGGGTGCTTCCTTCGGGAACTCCCTCATCGTTTACGTTAAAGGCGTGCTCCGGGATACTCGGGGGCTTCCTCCATTCATTGTTTCGGTAAGGTCTCATCTCGGGTGTCCTAGCCATGGCCGGAACAGGTGTCATAGAGGGGATTTTCCTTGGGTTGTGCTTCTTCGATAGGAGGGCCCTTTCTTCCTCAGCTTTGGCGTAGTTCGAAGCGCGGTGAATTGCATCTTCGATGGTGGGTGGTCTGTTTACGGTCATTTCTTCTCGGAATCTGGACTCGTGCCACAGTCCATTTTTGAGGGCGTTCAGAGCCGATTCTCCCTCTACGGAAGGGATTTTTGACATGACAGTTTTGAACCTTGTCATGAAGCTTTTCAGGGTTTCGTCTCTGGCTTGTTGAGTGTTCCATAGATCTGCCATGGTTGCCTCATCTTCTACTAACATTGAATAGTGCTTGATGAACGCGGCCGACAGCTGCTGAAAAGAGCTTATCGACCCTTCCTCCAGACGGGAAAACCAATCTAGGGCACTTCCTGACAGATTTTCGGCGAACAACTGGCAAAACCCTGCTTCTCGCTCGTTATCTCGCAGACATGCTCGCCCCATCGCGATGCGAAAGGCTGTTACGTAGGTTTTCGGGTTGGAAGTACCGGAGTACTTGGGGAGCCTGATTTTCCCGGTGTCCCCAACTCTGACTTGGGTAATGCATGGAGCAAAAGGAGTTCGACCAGTGTCTGCCACCAACCGGTCGATCTCAGGGGCCGAGCTCGTGGCATAATGCATTCAGGAGTCGACAGCCCAGAACTTCTCCTCCACCATCTGACGGAAGGCATTGAACGCGGGGTTATTGTCCCTCGGGGTTCCTTCGGCGAACTGTTCTCCCCCAGTTCGGATTTCTCCTCTCTGAGGGTTTCCTTCATTTGGGCGAGCTATTGGCTCAAAATGATTCGGTTCCTCAGGAACCCCTCCCTCGCGGGGGAGGTTGATGACTTGGGGAACATATCCAGGAGGAGGGCCTCCTGGAGGTGGGGGCGGTAGGTCGCCTTGAGTCGGTCGAGATCGCCAAACACTGGCTTCGACCTGCCCGTCAAACTGACCCATCCCGGCCGTATTGCTAGGGCCGGCCGTGTCGGGCGACATGTGGATCCCAGAGAAGCTTAAACGCCTCCCGGGCGGGATGAACCTTCGTTCGTTCGCGGTAGACGGATCGGTCGAACTCAACAGGATAGCTCGCTCAGCGTCGAGCTGCTCTTGAAGCGAAGATTGTGCAGCTGTCAAGCTATCGAGCTGGGATCGGGTTGACCTCTGGAATTCGGCGGTGGTTTCCACGAGTTTCAGCAGGAGAGCCCGCGTCTCTGGATCAGCTCCAGAGATCGGGATTTCGTGCTCGCTGTTAGAAGACATTCTTTCAGATCCGATCTGTGTTCTTCGGCGTTAGGTTTCTGATAAGATTCCCACAGACGGCGCCAAATTGTTGAACCGATTTCTCGTCCCAACAATCTACACTGGATTATTTCGATTTATCTAGTATATTTATTTATATGGATCGAGGGTCTCAGAATCCGTTTATGAAGATTGAAATAGAATCTGAAAGAAATTAATAAACGCTATAAATAAAAGTATAAATAAGGCGAAATGATGTTCCTTTTTTTATTGATAATCGAATAAAGCTCTATAAGAATTCGAATGGAAATGAACAGAAAATAAGCTTCAGAAAATAATATCACAATCTTTTTCTTCTCCAAAAATCCGTCCCTCTGAACGAGGATGGAATGAGCTTTTATAGCCACTTTGCTGACTTTCCGTCGTCTTCAGATCGATGCACGTGTACGTGCAGAACTGGTCTTCGATCCTTTATTCTTGCGCACATCTCCACTCTTCCAGGCGTTTTGACCGTTTCTTTGATGACTTCGAACTTCAAATTCCTTGGCGGGACCGTCTAGGAACGTCTATGGGCCCGGGTCGAGTCTGATTTCCATTCAAAATAATGTATTGGACCATTCTGGGTTTATTAGGCCGAACTGGGCTTTGGGCCGATCTGACGATTATCTTTCCTTTTGGGCCGAACTCGCTGTGGGCCTGGTCGATCTAATTCGCTAGATAGAGGGGAGAGATATTTACTCCCACACGTTGGAGATGAGGGAGATTCTCAGTAGAGAATCCCAGGCGCAGCCGTGGGCAGGAGATTAAACGCTCTATTAGAGAAACTGTGCAGAAAGTACCTGACATCATTTCAGAACTCTAAGAGTGAGTAATCTTGAGGATGAATGAATGTCCTTGACCCTCTCTGAGATGATGTATTTATAGTGGATGTGGAGGCCTAGGAAGACTTCTTGACACACTTGCAGAAGCGCGCGGTGGAATTTGATGAGCGCGGGGCGCGGGAGCAGGTCCCGTGCGCCTTGCACTATGGCGCGCCGCGCCGAACTATCGGGCGCGTATGTCCGTGCAACACACGAGGTGCATGAGAGGGGGGGGGGAGCCTATGCTGTGCGTGGTTGCGATGCGAGCGAGTGTGAGCTCGCTTTGCATCTGTATCGAGTGGGCCATGATGGGATTTTTGTGGTCCGGATTCGGAATTCGACGCCCAATTCTTCGTAAATCACGAGCAATTTAATAATTTCCGAAAATCACCGACAATAATTACTAAAGATTACTCTAGATATTATAAATGTTTTCTAAAAATTATGTGAACATTTTCCTTTCTCATTTTCTGAGAATATGGATGATTAAAGAATATATCAGTTTTACAAAAACAATATTACACACTCGTAACTGAGAATATGCATGATTAAAAAATTTCCCCAATCCATTACACACTCCTCTATAAAGCCCAGCCCAAGAGAGTTTATCCAATATCCAGAAATAAAGGCCTCATTATCTGCGACGTGGCAACACGAGTCATGTCATTTCCCCCCAAAACTAAATAAAAATAAAAATAATAATGGCGGTCTAATTCGTACTCGTTCAAATCTCTCTCTCTCTCTCTCACTGTATATCAACTCTCAAAGAAATGGAATTCAAACCGGACGAGTCAGTGAGGACAATAATGGAGTCTTTGCGCTTGTCCTGTGATAGAGACGCTCGCTCTCGCATACAGAGCATCGACTCCGCGACGGCGTCGTTTAAGCATGCCCTATCTTCGATCCAAGCCGCGGCGCGAGATTCCGTACAGTGTCGAGGTCTGGTTTCGCTTAGCTTGTTTTCTTCTTCTTTTTTGTTTTTTTGAGCGAATTTCCGTGACGTTTAATGAATTGAATTTCTATTTCATTTGTTTTTTTTTTCATGTCTTAATTAGGTAAAGCTTTGGAGATTAAAGCCAAGTTTAGGGAAGCCGAGGATGAGTTAGTGAAAGCGATATCAGGTCCGTGAAATTCATGAACAAGTGATTTATAATTTTATATGTTATTTTCTTCTACCTTTGTCCTTTGTGTATGGATTTTCCATGTCAGGTTAGTGAAAACTTTGATTCTTGCTCTTGAATTTTGTGGAATTGAGTAATTTTTTTTAGGACTTGTTAGTTTATGTATGAATTTCGATTGTGTTATTTTAGCAAAGAATCGAAAAGAGGCGAAACGAATTGCATTGATGGAATCACTTACGGCTAAGAAATCCGTGGTAGAAGAACTTAGGAGAACTCTAGAAGAGCAGAGAGCTAGGAGAGATCAATACGATGAAATACTCTCTAGGCAATCTTCAGGTACTTCTTTTAATTGTCTACCAATCCGAAGCCATTGGACTCTGTTAAACAGTTTTCGAACTTCCTTCTCTTGCTTGGTTTTGTTAGTTATAGTCCTTTTCTATTTTGCTAGCTAATTTAAGAGCCTTATTTTTACAGTGTCCGAAGAAACGTGTAGCCAAAATGGTACGGATGAGTTACAAGAGGCTATCTCCTGGTACGAAAAGGTTCTTGGATTCCGTGTTGAGGGTGGACATGGTACTTTCTTCTTATTCAATATAATTATACATTCTGCATTACGCAGAATATGTGCTTTTGAGAGAAATTTATATCGCTTCTCTTTATTGCTTAGGTGTTAAGTTTATATTTAAGAACATCAGTGTTAAAAGTCCAGATGAGGAGTTTTCATTCACCATTCGCCATGCTGATGATACGTACAGTTGTAAGTGATTAAGTTCTTTGTTAAATTACTTATAAATGTAAACTACACTCTTGAAGTTATCACATCTTGACCTTTCCTTTCACATTCTTCCACTGTTTTTGTGAACACAGTGTTAGAATGTGACCCACAATTGGATGACTTAAAGGAGTTGATCCGTGAGCTGAATAAAACGAATGGTCTTTTTAAATTTGTTCGGATTATGAGGCAGAAGTTTCAAGAAGCAGCCGAGCAAGGTATAAACCTTATCCGTAACCCCGTACGTTATTGTTAAAATTGTTAACTTTTAGCTATATAGCCATTTGACTCATAGCGTTTTGTATAATAGCCAATCTTTTGTTAATTTTATGTAAATAGCCATCTCAACTTATTTACGACAATAAAAAAGACAAAAAACCCAAAATAGGCGGGAATATTTTTTGGGTATTTTTTGTCTTTTTGAGTGTCGTAAATAAGTTGAGGTGGCTATTTACAAAAAAATTACAAACGGTTGGCTATCTAGCAATTCTGAGACTTTTGGTGGCTTATTTGGCTAATTTTTTTTAAAAAAAAAATCCCGCGTATGGAAATTGTTGGTGAATGAAATTGTGTTATTTTGCATATTTTATTTGATTGTGCATGCTCTTATATTGGATACAATATTATGTGTTGAAAATGAATTTTCGTTTGCAATAATTTGATAGGAGTAACACCTCACTCAAAGTGTCTTCCGCAAGAATCATCCATTATCTCTACCTCAGCACCAAGCGTATCAATGTCCAATACAGGTACTGAATCTTCAGCTAAGAAGAATGAGCACCAAGGCCAAAGGGGTGATCTTGATAGGCATTCCAAGAAACAGAACAGAGGAAAGAGTCTTAAAGATGCAAACATCACTTCTCCAGGATCTGGTCGTAAAGTCACAGGTGTTAAGGACGCAACTTTCTCTTCACCGGGATCTGTTCGCCGTTCTACTCGTTTGACGGTATGTCTACTCGCAAAGTTGTTGTTTTTTTTTTTTGTGGGAATTATGGAAGTTATTTGATCTGACACATAGTTTCAAATAAACTACAAATTGAGATTTAGGTTCAGATATAAATGTCAACGTTTCATCAGCATCGAGCTCCTCTATCCTCGTATAATTTTTTATCTAAGATTATTTTTTTGTTTATAAAGAAATCACATTTTAGTACTCGATGGAAAATGATCATCTTAATACTTAAAAGCAGAGCATGATATTTCTGGCAGGGAATCGAAGAAACCTTGTGGTTTACGAATTATTTGTTGCCCTTATTTAAGTTATTCTTTTAATCTGAATTAAGCATGGCGAGTTTGAATGCAATATCATGCAGGCTAGAAAATGAAGGTGCAGTAGAGGCTCATCTATCCACTAAGCGCAGGCGATCTCACAATTTTCTTAGCGAGTCATAAATCATGATTCTAAACACAGGGCACTTAACAGTTACCGATCACAAGAGTCAGCTTCATCGAATAGTACCAACTCAATTGACCTGACAGAATCACCATTTGCTCGGTGTGCTTCTACTTTTCCATTGATTTGTTAATTGTGATGAAATAATGTTTCTAAGTTTTTAACTAATGGAATGTATGGGTGATAATCCCAAAAAGGCTGTGTTGTGAATGCTTGTATTTCCTTCATATCAATTCCATGTTTTGTGGTTAAATGATGTATTTTGTAGCCTTCAAGACTGACTGGTATCTCAGTTCTGCTTTCAAAAGTAATGGTCTTTCAGGTTGTAGATGAATGCCATCCCGTTTATATTTGTCCTGATTTTAGGATGTTCAATTTTCTATTAACTTCAGAATATCCAGAATGAAGATAGAATGAAGAAGATGATTATTTCACTCTGATATCATACAAGTGGGAGAAATACAATTCTGAGATAGAATGCCAGGGAAATTTTAATATTTTGTTTTCTTCTTCAAAGTCCCTTTATTCTTTTTTGTACTTGTAAATTTATTCACAAAGGCATATGTAGTGCCTTTCATCATAAAATATGAATCAAACATGTATGTACATGGGATCTATATAGTAAATATGGCGTGCAGGGTTTATGAAGTTCCAGGGCGATGCAATCTTCGGTGCAACAGCGCTCGAGTCTGCTTCCACAACTTATGTGCTTCGGATTCATCGTTCGCTAGAGATGAACAGTTACTCTCGTTGCAGTCCACAAAGTATTTCCCGTTTACACCTTCAGTTTCTGGGCTCATAGCGACATAGCATGCGGTTGATGCACCCTGGAGTGTAAATACAAAAGTATTTCGGTAAGCTCTAATATCGAAATTTTTATTATAAAAAAGAGCTTTTAGCGTTTATAGTCGAGTCCTACCTTGAGCTATTATGCGATTGATATTTTGCTTCCTTAAAATATATTTTTTTAGTGTAATATAGTCGATTATTGATTTTGTAGTATCTTAGTCTATATTTCATAAAAACCTTACACAACTTAAAACATATATTAAAAACTTCAATAACTTAACATTAAAGCTAAGTTATTGGGCGATTCTTGGGACCTTATCAGTTCCCAGTTTGATTCCCCCGGACTCAACAATTGAGGCCTCCGGGGTAGTCTCCCGGTAGATAATGACAGGGTTTTGTGGATTTTAGTTGGCTTTAATCCAAACACCACGGTTATAAAAAAAAAAAAAAACTAACATAACTTGTGAATTTAATAAAAGAAACTAGTTGTATCATATTATGACCATGAAAACACTAATTAAAGCAAATTTGTTAAGTTTTTGGATTGTCTAAAATTTAAACAAGTATTTAGATATGTTTTAGTTGTTTAGGTGTTGAATTTTGATAATAAAATGCATTTTTTCTTATGAAGGTATTTAAATGCTAAAATCAAGGACTATTTTGCTCCGAAAAAATAGTTTAGGTATCAAACTGTTGCTCACATAATAGTTGCTAAAAGCCTAAAAAAATATATGAATGTCTATGTTGCTGTGACTTTTGTCTTGCAACAATATACCTGAGATACGGATTTAAGCAGCTTTGAAGCCATGAAAAACACAGAATCTGCACCCGGAAGAGTGTGAGAAGTTAAGTTAATGTGATTATGGAATTGTACTTTTGACATCATTTGTATCCCGAGAATTCATATAAATAACATACCAGTGATAATGCTCTTATGAGCTCGGATAATTGCAGTCTTCACTATTCCTGGGTGCACTGCATTGATTGTTACTCTTGCGTTTTTTGCCTAATTAAATAATAATCATGAAACAAAAAATAGTTACGATTGCGTATTTTGAAGTGTGTCAATGTTATTATGCTGAAATAACCCAGATCTTATACCAGTTTCATATTGCTCATGCATATTATATTAATGATTTTACCTTGAGTTGTCTAGCCATTTCCTTGGCGTGCAATATGCTGGCCAACTTGGATTGTGCATATGCCCGGGTGCCATTGTAACTGCCCAAATATCAATTTAATTACAAATTAGTAATAATTTTATATTTTATGGAATTGTGGTTTGATTTATAAAAATGAAAGATATAGCGGAGTAGCCCACTTGAAACATTGTTAACTATGCTATTTAGCCTTTAGTCACTGAATCTGTTGTTAAAAGTTAATTTATTTGTCTATCGTTAATTTATATTAATGATTATTTTACAAAATCAACGAAACGTTGACTATTTATTAAAAATTAAATTTGTATATAACTAGTTAGCTATATATGCTAATAAAAAATCATGTATTAGTTTAGTTTAAAAAACCTTTTTGGATTTAGCATTTCATTGAAGCGAAAGGTGTCTCTCTTAACCCAATTGTGGATCATAGAAGAGACATTGATTATCCTTCCTTGGATCCCTGTTTGAGCTGCTGTTTCCACCATCTTTTCCAACAGCAATTCTGTTAAAAGATAATGCCCTGCCATACCACACCGCACCAATAATAACCAAAGGTTGAGTCTTGAGACAGACACAAATTAAACTTCAAAAAAAGAAAAAGCACAGCCACAGCACTGTTTGATTGAAATTCTATTCCCTATTCTGAGAGAACCCATGCAACAAAAACAACAAAAGTGGTCAGTTAAAAAGCCCAAACTGGCCCACCAAAAGCCTGAAACAGTTAACAGATTTTGGGCCAAGTGGTAGGTTCTAAGTGTTTTAGTGGCTACAGGCAATGTTTAATCTTGTCCCACTGTGAGTGGCTTTGGTTGGGATTAGGATAGGGAAATCATTGCCTATTCACGTGGTAAACGCTTTTATTATGCTTATTGGGTCGAGTTACGGACCAAAGTTGAGCCCAAATGATATAAGCGCGTTATTACTGTACTGCCCTTTTTACCAACTCTCTTGCCATCATTTAGAATCCGCTCGTTATTACTGTTACCACATGTGAGGAAGCACTTAGTGCGAAGCTTAAAGAAAAAATCCGTTATATTTAGCCATGGAATTAGTCTTAAAGTTCCATGATAACAAAAAGTGGTAAAAAAAAAAAACCATAATCATCATTTTGAATGGACGCATTGGCGTTTTTAATCACAACAAACAGTAATGTTGTGGACCACATGAACAGTGTATTGGTATTATTATTATTATTTTCACTTTTTTTTTCGTGTTAAATTTCAGTTTGATATTTTTCTTTCAAGAAAATAAAAAATGTAGGAGATATGGAGCTTTGCTTGTAATATTCGCTTGTGTGTGTGTTGTCTTTGAAATTTAGTAGTTCCTTCCTCTTATGTCATTCAGGAAATTATTCTTCATATTTTAACAAAACCAAAAAAAAAAAATGTAAGTGGGCCTGTATATTTATTTATATATTAGTAACAGTCAAACAAAAACATGACGAATAAATATTCGAGAATAAGTATTTTAAAGGATGTGCACATACTAATCTTTTTTACTTTTTTTTAAGATTGATTTTTGCATTTTCTAATAAATAAATTTGAGTGATTAATTTTGTGAAGGAAAAACGATTTCCCAAGCCCAGGACTTGGCAGATAGGACCACAACCACTTACATGCGTCAGATTTTTTATTAGTTTTTTTTTTTTTTTTTCATTTGTAATGTACGTACCAATTAAGATTTTTTTTTTTTGAAAGAATTTGTCTAATATTCTATGATTGAAATCTGTGGTATTAATCTCTTGGATGAAAACTGCCGTACCAACTATCTTATCTTATGTGACTCAAACCCGCTACTTATATATACATACAATAGATACGTACGTACGTACCCAAGTAATTCGTAGCAAATGTCAACTCAATTTTGTCTTCAGAATACTCCAAATCCTGAGAGAATATTCCAGCGTTATTTCTGCAAAGAGATCACCATCAATCATTTTTCATGTATATATATGTATATGCATCCATAATATTCCTTTGTAATAATTAGAAAACACTGACATGAGGATGTTGAGCGGTAGTCCAAGAGCTAGAAACTGAGAGCAAAACCTCTTGACTGAAGCGAATGAGCTAAGATCGATCTCAAACAAAAGAATTTCAGCTTTTGGAGACTCTCTTTGAATGCCCTTTTTTACCTCATTTGCTCTCACCAAGTCTCTTGCAGGAATAACCACTCTCACTCCTCTCTTTGCCAATACCCTTGCTGTCTCAGCTCCAATCCCAGATGTACCTCCTTTATATACATATATGAAAGAATAAAAAAATTGAAAGCTGTATCCAGGGAATTATATATATTATGTATATGTTTCAATAAAAAGGGTTGAGTTTTTTTAAACTTGATATGGCCTTATATTTTGGTTTACGTGGTTGATAGTTATTGAGAGGTAGTGACGAAAGTTATTTAAGTTTGTACATTATATATTTAAATAATTTTGAGTTTTTGTTGTCGTTAATCACAGAGGTCAAGATAGCAGTGGGAATAATATGTACTAATATGTTTAAAAAAGAAAAAAGATAATGTACTAATTCTTTCTGTACTGGTAAATTATGAGCATAAAAATAAGTGCTTTAAAAATATTATTGATTGTATAAATAACTAAAAAAAATATACAATGGAGACTTGTATTTAGCTATAGTTATGTTTAAAAGGTGGATATGGGGATCTAAGATGGTTCTCAGAAACAGTTAGTTCTTTTTTCTATAACTGTTGAGAAATTTGACAAAATTACCACCAACCATTTGTAATTTATTCTAAAATTTACAAACAGTGTTTTTCCGTTAGTATATTATCATCAAATTGGCTCTACAGAAGAGACAAAACCATATCTTACTAAAGCCAAAAGGAACCACCGAATAATAAACAATACAAATATTTTATCAACGGGATTATTAATCAATACAATAATAATGAGAGCATGTATAGTAATATTCCTTGTATACGAAATTCTTTTTCATTATTTAATACAAACAATTTCGTAGAAAGAAACTAATTGTGTGGGAAAGGCTTTTTCTGTAATCGAATGAATATCCGGAGAAGGCATATTCATGTCCAAGGAAACATATACAATGAGAAAGAGACTTAGAGAGATCAGACTGAGAGAGAGAGATATTGCTAAACCTATATACATATATCATATATGCATGATAGTATTGAAATAAAAGTAGTCTAGAAATGATAATATCCTACCGCACTGTATGGATATAAACTACAGTGGTATAGCAGAAAAAGCATGAAGAGAATCTAATTTACAACAAGTATTATTTATTTAATTTTACTGATTAGTTACCAGTGACAATTGCAGTGAGATGGGATGGGATTGAAGAGCAACAATTTGCAGTGACTTGCTCAGCTGTTGATCTTGAGCCAAACCCACTTGGCCCTGCGATTCCTGCTAAGTACCTTAGTGTTTCTTTCATGGCGTTTATATGACTTTTTGAGAATCCAGAGAGAGAGAGAGAGAGAGAGAGGAATATTTTTCTTCTGGTAAAAAGAAGTGATGTAATTTATAGCACAACACAGAATGATATGCCAAAGATTTTAGGGTACACGATGGACCATCTTAACTTAGGTGGTCTCGATCTCTCAACCAATCAAGATTCCCTAAGCCAAAAAAGTCATCAGCTTTTTACAAATAAAACTCAGTGAAATGATTGGTTGAGAGACCAGACCGTATTATAATATAAAGAAAAATATCATCCATCTCTCATGAAGTTTTAGTCAAATATTGTATATCGTTTTCAAGTTAATTACAAATGTACTCTCTCACCTATTTGTTTTCATAATTAAAATTAACAAAAAGTTTGGAAAAATATAGCCAACTAAAACGTTTGAAATTGCTATATAGTCAACGTTTCGTAAATTTTATGTAAATAACTATAAAGATGACGTGACCTAATAAATGGAATGGACTATTTATTTAACATTTACGTCTGTAAATATATGAAAGTGATTATTTACATAAGATTTATTGGTTTAAAATTCTGAAACCTTGCTGAGGAAATTGATTGAGCACCTTCTGTGCACAAAGAAGAAATGCAGAAAAACAAAGGAAAGACAAAGAGGGATTTTAACTCTGATGTTTTTATTCTCAATGAGGAAGAGGAATACAAGGCTGGACGTATAAAAACAGCTTCAACAACAACACCTATCTATAGTAAATAAAAAATGATGTAAACATAAATTGCAATACATAACGTAACCATTAAAACCTCTTTTACTCCAAAAAAAAAAAAAATGCTCCATAGTCAATGAATGTTATTGAAAGCTCCGTAACGTATCCCGACTCACGTTCAAAGTGCTACATTAATGCTGACCAAGTCAGGCTTATTCTCACAATCTCCCTCGTAAGCTAGACTTAGTTCGAGGTTTTTCACGCCGAGCAGCTCCCGCATCTCTGCAAACTTGATTCTTGCTAGGGCCTTGGTAAGAATATCCGCATGTTGCTCTTTAGTGCTTACGAACTCCACCACAATCTGTCGGTTCTCGACACACTTGCGAATGAAATGGAAGCGAGTGTCGATGTGCTTGATGCGTCCATGAAACACCGGGTTCTTGATCAGTGCGATTGCAGACATGTTGTCGACGTAGAGAGTTACTGGCTTTGGCTCGCATCCAGTTGTTGGAATTGATCTAGGGTTAAGAAAAGATTTAACGCTTCGAGCAAGCGGCGGAATTTAAAAATTTTCTTTTAAACGAGTAAAATGATTTTACTAACCTAGACAAAGAGCAAGCACATGTTTATATTTAAAACTATCTAAAAGCAATACTCGTTTACTAACCTTTGTGAAGCTTGAACGTTGAGAAACCTTAGGAAGGTTGAAACGTTCGTCTCCCCCCGCAGCTCGTCTTTCTTCGTTTCTTCGGGAAAACTCGAGTAACCACGAAAGTTTCTATCACAAGAATCACTCGAGAAAGAAATGGATTAGTGTGTGGGCACTTTTAAACACGATGACTCAAGAACAAGTCTAAGAGTCGAAGAGCTAAAACACTAGGTCAAATGTGGACCCAGGTGCCAAAACAAAAACGAAAAGAACTTAGAGAGAGAGAGAGGGAGTTGGGCGGGCAGGCTAGAGAAAGAAGCTCTCAATCTCTAAAACTTTGGAATGAATAAAATGAGAGGAATGATGGCTCTATTTATAGGAGAGGAATGAGGGCTCTCTATTTATAGGAGAGGAATTTCCTTCAACGAGGTAGTTTCCTCTTCTATAGACTATCACATATTCAAGAGCAAATATTGCCCTTTTTCCTTAGAGTCACACGGCCAAGACTTGCCAAGCAAGTCCTTGGATTTGTTTCCTCTTTTGCTTCTCCTTGCCTTGGCCGAATTCCCTTTTTTCATCATAGACGAAATTTGTTTCCTCTTTTTCTTTTGTCAAGTATCTTGATACATCAATGCACAAAATGATCTCTCTTTTTCTCCTTGGGTTGGACGGCCACATTGCTTCTAGAAGGGGCTTCTAGATTTTCTTCATTTGTTCATGACAACATAAGAAAGGCCCATTAGGAATTATCATATAAAATTCCATGAAATGAAATTAATCCTCAAGGCCCAAAAACTTGTCATGGCGGAGTGTTTATATGTCATCATATGACAATGTCAAAAAATTTATTGACATTCATTTCATCCTATGTCCAAAAAGACAAAAATACCCTTTAGACAATTTTCGTAAAACTTGTCTCGTTCTTGTTTTAACTTAGCTTCTAGTTTAACTAATCCTACTCGATATGATTTGTGACAGTGACCTCATGGATCCAAATGAACAAAGCTTGAACTAACATAATTGGACTCAAAAGTTCACAAACCTTTTTCAAGTTTAGCTTAATGTCAACTGACTCAACTAAAGAGTTGACATTGAGAATCTCTCGGTTCAAATGAATTTATTTCTATTCAAGAATTCAACTTAATTGTGATGAGTGGATCCACTGAATATTATCTATGTTTACCCTTCATGAATATCATCAGCTAGTCGGGATTTAAAAAATTACCATTTTACCCTTCTAGCTGTTATTTCCTCAACTCCTTTGTCGCTTGTGAATAAGTTAGAAACAATGTATTGACGAGGAGCTAACAAGTCACATTGATTCATCCAAAAGAGTCATGACTCAATTTGGACACTGTCCAGTTCATTTATTCACATTCGAAGGAACAAAGCATGATGTGATATACATTGCATTTCAGCAATCTTGTACATGAATTCCATTTCTATGAGATCTTCACAAACTTACTCATGACATCTTCATAACTTAGTACTTCACCAATAGGTACCCTTCAGAATCACATAGCGAATCTGAACTCTGACTTTTTCAAATGAGAATACGTAAGTTATGAAATGACATGTCTCATTTCAATATTGAGGTAAGCATGATGCAATTCATACGTAATGACTTCGAGACATAAGAGGTTAAATGGTTTGTTCTTATTCTGTCTCTAGAAGTGCACTGGTCAATTCAGTACCTTCAGAAGATACCTAGAAGAACTATAGAGTCTCCAACTCTCAATGTCCCATAACCAGACATCATAGATTCTTCTAACAATCGTACTGAGATCAATAGTCCTTTGATCATTAGATTGTGAATGTGCAGTTTTAAGCAAACCATGAAGAGTTTGTTCACGCAAATCTACATTTGTCTCTTAATGTGTTGTTAGGTTTCTTTAAGGACTATAGACTATAGATTATCATAAAGCTTCAAACAGACAAAGGAAGAATGAATGAACGTTTCAAATTTTATTAATAAATAAACAGTTACAAGCAAGAGTCTTCGTAAGACTATATTACATCAAATGTACATAAATAAAGACTACAACTCTTCTTGTGGGCACCATTGACAACACCGGTCACCTCGCTCAAAAGACTTCTCAGCCACAGTGCTTGGCACGATGCTGCAGTGGCTGCCATGAACTGTGCCTCACAGGATGATAGAGCAACGGTTCGCTGCTTCTGGGATTACCAAGTGATCAGATTCCCGTTGAGATAAAACGCCATCCCTCCGGTACTTTTTCTGTCATCTATGTCACCAGCTAGATTGCTGTCAGTGAAACCGACAAGTTCTTCAGCTCCTCGTCCTCTTTTGTACTGAATCCCATAGCTCGTTGTTCCCTTCACGTAGCGGAGAATGTGTTTCACCGCATGTTGGTGTAGAGTAGTAGGCTGCTCTATGTAACGACTCACAATGCCAACTGCATATGAGATATCGGGTCGAGTGTGTG
Organism: Urtica dioica subsp. dioica; assembly: GCF_054948205.1. Classification (NCBI taxonomy): domain Eukaryota; kingdom Viridiplantae; phylum Streptophyta; class Magnoliopsida; order Rosales; family Urticaceae; genus Urtica; species Urtica dioica. Next base: position 15,864,084 of record NC_142765.1, read on the forward strand.
TCAAGTACCTGGGACACCCGATGACACGCCTATACTCCGTCGGATCCACTAAGTTTCCTTCCGCATCCTTTCCGAACCGCATCTTTGCTTCCATCGGAGACTTGCTCGGGTTGCAATCCGCCATCGCGAACTGTTTCAACACCTTCATCAACATGACGCCATTTTGATCAAACATCTTCAGGAACGAGTCGACTAAGGTGATCGTATTGTCTTCTTCTGTCATCTGACCGAGACTTAGGATATTACTTTTCAGTTTCGGAATGTAATATACCTCGATTATTAGTCGTTGATCGCCATCCTTGCATTGGAATAGGATGGATCCTCGGACCTTGATCTCGACGAGTGAGCCATCTCCAAACTTCACATTTCCCGTGATCTTCTCGTCGAGCACATTGAACTTCTCTCGATGGCCCGTCATATGGTTGCTTGCTCCGTTGTCGAGGTACCGCACATCGGTGTGATTGTACTCCTCGCCACTTGCAAGGAGATTCGCCATGACCTTCTCTTCATTGAGCATCAACAAATCGAGTATCTCCTCGGCTGATTTTTGTGCGAGCTCCTGGTCATCTCCAATAGTTGAGGTTCGACTCCTCGTCTTCGGGAAAGGGATTCGCCAACCCCTCAACGAACATCAATATTGGCTCCTCGTCATGGAGACTTATGAGGTTTGCCTCCTGTCGGGCTCCTTGTTTCGGCACTCGTTCGCGTAGTGCCCGTACTTTTGAAAAGCGTAACACTTCACCTTGATCTTGTCTTTACGGGGTTTGGTGTCTTATTGTTGAGGTGAGCTGCTCCCTCGACCTCGTCCCCGACCTCGCCCTCGTCCTCGACCTCGGCCACGTCCTCGGCTATCTCCATCGTTGCCGTTGCGACTCGACGTTCCGAAAGAAAAATCGACTTCTCCGTTTTTCTTCATTCGTGACATCCATTCTGCATGCATGAGCAAGAGGTGCTCGACCGACGACCTCCTCAACCGTCATGTTTTTGAGGTCACCGAATTGCTCGATCGTGGTCACGATTTGCATGTATTTTTGTGGCAAGGCTCGTAGGAACTTCTTGACGACGGAGATCTCCTCCACATTCTCTCCCAACGAGCGGATACCTTTCACAATAGATGTCAATTTCATGGCAAAATCATCCACCGACTCCCCGTCCTTCATGCGAATTGCCTCAAAGTGAGTCCTCAAGGTTTGCACCTTCGCCTCCTTGACTCGTTCCACTCCAACGTGCATCGTCTTTAGCGTCTCCCACGCTTGTTTGGCGAAATCCTTCTCGGCCACCATGAGAAGGACGTCATCGGGAAGCGCTTGATAGATGGCGGCGAGAGCCATTCTATCATTCCGTTCGTCGACCTCGTCGAGCTCCACGGCTTCCCACACTCCTTGCGCTTGTAAATTCACCCGCATCTTCAACACCCACACCGAGTAGTTACTCTTCGTGAGTAACGGATACGAGAGCGTCACGTTCCATTCTCTTCCGATCTTCATTGCCGCCATATCTCCTCCAACAGCTTTGCTCAGTGCCGTTCCGTCCTTCGTCATCTGGCGCTCTGATACCAAATGTTGTTTTAAAATTCTGAAACCTTGCTGAGAAAATTGATCGAGCACCTTCTGTGCACAAAGAAGAAATTCAGAAAAACAAAGGAAAGACAAAGTAGGATTTTAACTCAGATGTTTTTATTCTCAATGAGGAAGATGAGTACAAGGCTGAATGTATCAAACCAGCTTCAACAACAACACCTATTTATAGTAAATAAAAAATAACGTAAACATAAATTGCAATACATAACGTAATCATTAAGACCTCTTTTACTAAAAAAAAAACTTCTCCATAGTCAATGAATGTTATTGAAAGCCCCGTAACGTATCCAAGTTCACGTTCAAAGTGCTACATTAATGCTGACCAAGCCAGGCTTATTCTCACAAGATTTACGAAATATTGACTATTTAGCAATGTCAAATTGTAAAAAATGTGACTATTTACCTAATGAACCCTAAAATTAATCCTTATATTTTATTAATGTTAAGAATTTATCCCTTAAGCAATATTTTGATTGCTGTGAGTTAGTTTACGAAAATTGTTATAAAGTAATATATGATTACATTATTGTTCAAAGTTTATCCATAAACCAATATTTTTATTCTCTTTTATTTGTTATTGTGCCATGAGCAAAGAAAGTGTATTATGGTATAATGGAAAGTGTCTAAAAAAGTTAGGCTATTTTTTTTTTAAAATTAAATGAACTATGGGTAATGTTTTTTGCCTTATGGTGTAAACTTGTAAATAATGGAAAGTGTTGAAAATAATGATCTTTGTTTTTTTTATGTGTGAATTTCTTTATATATATATATATATATATATATATATATATATATATATATATATATATATATATATATATATATACATTACCCCAATAATTCAGAAACAGAAAAGAGTATGAGTATATCACTGAAGTAGATTAGCTATTTCCTCCACCAAAAAAAAAAAAAAAAGGATTAGCTTTAAATTTCTTATTCCCAAAAAGATTAACTTTAATTTTAAGAGATCACAAATCTTCCACGATTCCACCCATGAAGTTAATGCTTCTAATGCCAAGGACAAAGATGGGATTGTTTGTATGTTAAGATAATTAGTTGATTGATTGCAATTTAAAGCAAATTATTCCCAAGTGATAATGTTGTTTTTCACATGTCATTGTCTTAAATCATAATTCTATGAAGAAAAAAAAATTTAAAACATCAGGCACAAACACACGAAGTGAAATACCTAGAGTTTTGCTTCCAATTAATTTTTTTTTTTCAATAGTATTTAAAAAAACGTTCCAAACTTACATATCCCTAATATCACAACAAACCCACTTTTTCTTAGACCTTATTGTTTATTAATATGGTCAGAACTCAATCATGGACTACTAAGCTGTCTTTACGCGAAATTTAAAATTCAAGAGATAGCCCAAGTCGTACAATTCCACGAGGAAAAGGGTATATTTGAAACTTGATGTATGCGAGACATCTTTTCTCCTAGATTTGCATGTTTAGAATCCATGATTTTCTGGAACAAAGATACTCCATTCAATTAGACGTCATTTGGTTTCCTAAAAAAGGTCATAACAATATACAAAACCTACAAACACAAATCAAAAAGGTCATTAGAGCATATCTAACATACCCTTAAAAGCTATACCATTGTACACACGTATACAGATAAAATATAAAATACCAAGTTATTTCCCATGCAAATGTAATAAATTTATATAACTAACTTACTGATAAAATGAGGTTGATATATTATATATGGATTATTTGAAAATATAAATAAATAATGGAAGGTTTTTTTTTTCCATTATCTATTAATAAGGTTTTTTCCACTATGATCATGAAAAATTGTATTTTATGATGAGTAGGTCATAAAAATGTATTTAATGACAATTATAGTTATAAAAGTGAAATTAATAAGATTTAATCATATTTTTGGAATAATCTCTATCATATGTGTGGAAACTATATATACTTTTGGCGAAGGATTTTTTATTGAAAGAAAAAAAAGTATAAATCAATATATAACTTTTGAAATTATAAGTTTCCATGCCCTACATAGAATTTGCTCACTATAATAGCTTTGCTGTGCAATTGAATAATTGGTTTTGGAAAATCACTCTCGTACCGGCCACGGCACACGCACTCACTCACTTAGTTATAGCAAAACTTAATGAGTATCAAACGAGACAAAACACGTGCACATCTAGAAAATCACATGATAATTACTTTGTAACAATTCGAGATAATTTTTTTTTAAATCCACGTGTCAAAGAGTGAAAAATAAAAGAGAATCAAATGAGCAAAAAAAAGACATGTATATATATGTAGTAGACAAAAATGCTTTAGCTGCGTGCGACCGTTGCCACTCCCATTTGCTTTTGTGTCCATTCTAGAGAGAGATAGCACTTTTCTTTTTCTTCCTTTTACGACTCTTATTTCATTATGAATATATATATATATATATATATATATATATATATATATATATATATATATATATATTATTTCATTATTTACGTCTCACGCATACATCAAAATCGAATACGTTATGTGTTTGAAATTAGAATCTGGTACCTATTTTTATCTTAAATTTATTTAATTGGGTATATAATTATAAAACAGTGACTAAAAATTAAATTAAATTTTACAGTGCTAGATTAATTATTATTGCAATATGCTATCCGTAATTCTTACCAATAAATAACTCAACAACTGCTAAATATAAGCATGTTGTTTTATGCTCCTGTTATGTATAACTGTATTTAAAATATCAATGCCTTAAAAGCATATATGTGATGAATTTAAGTTTAGTTAAATAAATGCTGAGAATAAACATGTATGTACTTCTGAATCTAAAATAATGAGATTTGTCTTCTACTTCTCATTTTTATTTCAGGATATTTGCTACTTCAATGAGGTATCAATCTCTGTATGAAATTTTATTTTTAACAACAGTATAAAATAATTTTACATTGGCGCGATTTGAACTTACACCATCATATACAAGAAAAAAAGACCAACGTGAAAAAAATTAGTAATTTTTTTTCTTTGTTACTATTATGTATATGTATACGTACAGTATCATATTATATATATATATATATATATATATATATATATATATATATATATATATATATATATACATACTTTGAGAAATGATAGCTCTTGTTGGGTCGTTGAAGGGCTAAAAGAGAAGCAATGAAGTTGACTCATCAGAAATGGATTTGTGAACTGGCTATGGCACAAGGGACCCATTGTGTTTCCCAATTTGCCAGCACACTCTCATCACACTGCATGCCACAAAACTCCACTCTCTCTCTCTCTCTCTCTCTCTCTCTCTCTCTCTCTCTCTCTCTCTCTCCAACTTCATTTGATCGTGGCATGCCCTATAAGTAAGGAAAGAAAATGTGAACGCTAGGGTTTGAATTATTTGTTGTTCTTTTTTCATGTAGTGACATACTTGTACATTCTTGTTGGATACAAAAGTTAGATTATATATATATATATATATATATATAGAGAGAGAGAGAGAGAGAGAGAGAGAGAGAGAGATGTGGGAGACATTTAGCCAACTAGCACAATCATCGTAGATTGTCGTTTAGAATTTGGAATAATTAATTATTGAGTTTTGACCACGTAAGTATATATAAATGTATATACGTGTGGACGTGGATAAGTTGAGGGTTATCATAATCAAGCAAAGCGGTGAAAGTATAATAGTACGTTTTTTGTCGATCTGTATAAGATAGAGAGGGCTATATATGATCATGTACGGAGTTAGATTAACTCTCACATTAATTCTTTGTTGCTTAAAAGAGAAAGTCTTGGTGGACATGGATCATATGAAAATGACCATATTGTCATTATTCTTTCACGTGTGTTTATTTATTTTCATTTTTAATAACTTCGGTTAGAATATGAAACAAAGAAAGTAAATAGAACATAAACATAAAGTAGTAAATAGTCAAATTTTTGGATTTTAAGAAAGGTATCAAATCCGAAATCCCACCGCCATCTTGTCTTGTCGTTCTTGTGTAGTTTGACTATTGGGAAAAAGAATTGCTATAATAATCTATCTTACCTCTTCTACCAAGCAAGTGATAAAATCCATAACTCTATTTAATGACATATAATAAACAATGTTAATTATAAGCTGCAATAACGTTGTTAATTATAAGCTGCAACCATTCTTTGATTAAGAGAGTATGGAATTTATTATAGCAAGCCACCTAATCGTGGAATTTAGGTCTGTCAATTATTATACTATTTTAATCACAACCACCCATTAGAGTTGATACAGTAGCCAAGAAATTCATGGTTTTCTTGATTTTGCTGGTGTAAAAACTGTTGATTAGTGGAATATTCTAATTAGTGAAATTATAAATTTTATCATTTTTCTTAAATTTAGATCTTTGATATAATCTTTGGAGATGGAAACTTTTTAGGTTCACTAATTTTCAGTCAAATTTCAATATCTTTTCATTAGACATTCTTGTATGTATTATGGCTATATAAAAATTATGTTAAGTATTGATTATACAGTTTCTGGCATCTAACATTCATGAAAACACGTTCCACAGGGGAGACGAGCCCGAAGGGCTACATGTACACATGAGGGGTGGATTCAATCTGCTCCCACATTTTGCTCTCTTCTCCAAAAGTGGATATCTAGGGCTCCGTTCATTGAGAAATCAAGGAAAAACTAACTATCGAGGCCCGAAAGATTTTCCCCCGTTTGAGCTCCAATACTCAACATAATAGCTAGAATGAATGTGAGCCGATGGGTTGATCAATAGCTTTTTATCGCCTATAAGAGTTAAAGAGAGAACGCGAGGAGTAGAGTGAGAGAGAGAGAGAGAGAGAGAGAGAGAGAGAGAGAGAGAGAGAGAGAGAGGGTTTGGTCAAGAGAATTCTAACATTATGCTTGTGATTGGATAATAATATTTATAGAAGAACAATGAGACAAGACGACAACCGGGCTTTGGAGGCTTCATGGGTCGAGCAAGGTGAAGGAGGACCAGCATGGCCGAGGGAGGTTGGAACCGAGCCTAGAGAAGGGACGTTGTTAGGGTCGAGCTCAATTTTGACAGGGCATAAACTATTGGGGCAGAGCCTCGGAAAAAAGGGATCTGTCTTTCCGAGGCCAAGGGTCAGACCACGAGACGCCACAACCAAAGGGTCAGACCTCATGGCTGAGGCCGAGCTCTAATAAGGCATGTGTCCATACCCCATGGACAGTGTCCAGAAATTAAGGCATAGATTTTGTCCTTATTAAGGATGGGACCAAAACCGTGCGTGGCACATGGCCGGCGCACCAAGGATCGGGGTCGAGCCTAAAAGAGAATGCACCTAAAGGCCAAAGTCTAGCCTAAATGAATGTAAGATGTTGACGGGCTCAAGTACCGATGGTTGGGGGGCTCCGCCGAACGACGCAATTGCATCCACAGAGATCAAGGGTTGTTACTTGGGACTCATCAATTTTTAAGGTTGATAATATGCTTTTGATGATAAGTTTGGACCTTGTCGAAGTATTAACCTTGCTCGATTCAAGTCATTTGCTATGTATACGGCGGATAGATTGGTCAACCTAGTCGTAATTGATTGGACCATTACACTTTTTTCCTTATAGAAGATATTTAAGATACTTTTTTTAAGTGAATCTAAGTATTTTTCAGTTTTTTAGTACTCGAAATTCCTTTTCCCTTTATTCCTTTTAAAATGAAGATAATGATGGTCAATATTAGTCAACGAGGATTGGACTCGAAATTACGACCTAGTGCGCACGGAATTAATGTACTATGTTGCCCCTATAATTCACTTTACTTTTTTAATTTATGTATGGAGAGTCAAATATATCTGATTTATTATGAGGATGATGAGTTCGATTAACGTCAAATCTAACAACAATAAAATCAGCCTTATAAATTTTTGCTTATAGGTTAACCTAACTTATTTAAAAATTTATTTTTATTCTTTAAATAGTCGAGTGTGTTCGAGAATTAAATCCAACTAAAACAATAATCATATATCTTCTTTACTCGTATTAATAGTTACCACAATATTGAAAACGGATCAAATTATAATATGAATCCTTACTCAATCTCATTAATTATTAATTATTATTTATTAATTTGGGAAAAGTAGAAAAAACAATATCACTTCTATAAATATCAGGGGCCTAACCTAAGGCTACAAATTTATGTCCCCTTCCATCGTGAAATTCAATTTTTTTTTTTTTTAAATTTTTTTTTCTAGCCTGAATTGATTCATGAACGAATCTATAAAACTCCACATAACCGACAACCCTAATTGAATTTCCCTCTCAGCAATCATATCAACTAAAACTTTTAATATTTGTATTTATTTTCTCATACATTAAAATAGAATTACGCATTAAAGTGTAGTTAAGTATCCATAAACATGAATGGTTCTGATGGGTGACATTCACACGTGCCATTTGCCACTTAAAGGATGACACGTGTCCCCATAAAATGAAGGCCACACAAGTTGGAGCCAATCACGGAATTCAATTGGAACACAAATTGAGGGTAATTGTCTCGCTTCCATTGCACCTGTATAATAATATAAGATGAATCGGTTCCAACTTCCGACTAATCAATCTTTTAGATTTTTTTTTAAAGATTTTGACACTGAAAATTTCATTTTGTTAAAAAAAAAGCTCATCGGTTCGAATAAAATAAATTATTTGAAATAGTTAATTTAATTTATTTTAACTTGACGGATTATTTTCATAATAAAATAAAATTTTGACTATATTTAAAAAAAATGTGAATTATTGAGTTACTAACTTAGGCACCGTTTGGTACAGCTTTGTTTTTTAAAAAAGTGCTTTTAGTTTCTGTTTTTTAAAAAAACTGTTTTTTTTAAAAACTGACAGGTGTTTGGTAAACTGTTTATAAAACAGTTGTTGCTGGTAACAAAAGCTGATTTAGCGTTTGGTAAAATAAATATATTATGGGCAAAAGACTAAAATAGACATGGTCTTATAAATTAAATAATAATTATTTATATACTTATTTATATGCATATATATGAATTATAATTACAAACTAGAAAAATATGGACGAAACAAATTTATTTTATTTTTAATATAAAGTTTTTTAATTATTGACAAAAATGTAAACTACAAATTTATCGTTTCTACTAAACTTGCAGCAATCTCATCTCTTAACTTGTCCATACTACTCGAAGAAGTCTGACAATCTTCATCTTGATCTTCAGTTGTGTCGTTTTCATCCCCCTCGCCATCGCCCTCTGTCTCGTCGAATATTTCGAAATCCATCTCTTGTCTTGCATGCATTCGAATATAGTTATGCAGTGCCATAGTTGCGATAACTATTTTTACTTGATTTTTGAATGGATAACTCGGCATGACATTCAGGATTCTCCATCTTTTTTTCCACACTCCAAAGCTCCGCTCGATGACGCTTCTCAGAGAAGAATGTGCACGATTGAAGATTTCTTTGCTTGTAGTAGGTTGAGTTCTTCTTGCACGAAAATGCTCCAGATGGTATGTTTGACCCTTATACGGACCAAGATATCCAGGCAAATTAGGATAACCAGCGTCAACCAGATAATACTTTCCTGTGACATATCAAGTTGAATATAATGATTTAGTTTAAACTGTATACAAGACAAAGCTATAAAAAATAAAAAAATAAAAAAAAAAGTCATACCTTCTGAAGGTTTTGGAAAGTTAATCTCAGTATCACGAAGAGCGGCAGAGAATACCCTTGAATCATGAGCGCTACCTTCCCAACCAGCATACACAAAAGTGAATTTCATATTGAAATCACATACAGCCATAACATTTTGAGTAGGAATCTTCTTTCTACCGATAAACGGTATTTGATCTGCTTGAGGTAAAGAAGCTGGAACATGAACACCATCTATAGCACCAATGCAATCCTTAAAAAAAAAAAACAAATATCTCAATTAATTTATACAGAGTATCGATGAAAATAAATAACAAAAATATGAGTATAATACCTTAAAATGTGGCATATATCTTGGATCGTTTGCTATTTCTTTGGGAGTACTCTTAAATTCTGGATCAGCAGGTTTTATGACATCGGCTCCCATGAGACATAATATATCCAACGTCTTCGAAAAATATCGACTAATCGTCTCACCAGAATGTTGAAACATCTCTTGCACTAACCGGTTTCCTAGACCATGTCCTAGAATCATTAGAGTCATTCCTAAAATCTCCAATGCAGTCATATGTCTTGAACCTTTGAAACCGTAACTTGTTTCCAAGTTATTGCACAAACTTGTGAAAACCTCTTTTTCCATTCTGAACAGTCGTTGGCACCGAATTCTGTTTCCCCTCAATATCTCTTGAAGAAAAATATGCCCCGTTTTTTTTGAATCCATACAAGGAACTTTATGTATGTATGTATCATAATAAATTTGCATCAAATGAGCAATTTTCCGTATAAGAACATTGTGTTCGTTGTGTTCCTTTTTGGCAACAATGTCGAACTCATCATCTGATGTGGTATCCATTTGTTCCTGAAAACGAATATGTGATATCATAAGATTAAATAACATTCAATGTAAACATTATTTATGCTAAAAAAATAAGTAACCAAGGAATATAAACGAGACTAACATTCTCGTATTGTTTGATTATTATAGTAAAACAAAATAAACAATAAATGCAAAACAATTAATGTTGTTCTCGTATAAGAACACTTATTCAATAGAATTGATTAAAAATTCAAACGCGCGAAATATTTGGAGCTGCTCCTGGATTAGAGCCATAAAGTAGACCATACTCGTAAGTGAGCCAACAACTTTGAATATGTGGATCTTTCATCGTTGCAAACATCTCTCTCTTCTCGCGACTCTGAAATAGTTTGGTCGCAAAAAGCCACGTTGGATCTCCGATTACAATACCAGGCAGTGACAAAACAACTTCCATTACTTCAGCGATACTAGTACCAGGCATCTCTTTGCGTACTACATATACGGTGTCGCTACGCTCTTCTGTTGCCTTCACAAGACGCTCGATTTGAGAAGCTAATTTAGCCGCTCCACTAACTTTGCTCCGTCCACCAGCCTTTTTAAACTTTGGAAAATTATTGATGTCTAGGGGATTTTTGTTGTTATTATTCAAACTCTTTTGAGGATTCGGCTGACATACAGGATCCTCCGATTCATCACTTCTTTCTTCTAAGTTGTCAGCACTAGGAAATGCCTCACTACCACCGTAATGACGAGGGTTAGTTGTAGAAGAAAATGCATACGCTCCAGTTGCAACTATATCCTTGAACATCGTATCCAGTTTATCTTCGAAATCGGGAGA
>NC_142765.1:16594246-16619246 GCF_054948205.1 Urtica dioica subsp. dioica
CCAACAATCTAAAATAACTGAAAGGCAGAGACCAATTCATTTGAAATTCAAGCTGCTATTCGGCACGAAATCCTACGGAAGGAAGGGCTTCCGAAACCAAGTTGTGCCTCACGGAATAACCGTGTTCTATATGGCACGAAAATGGCACACAAATTTCCGACATGTGTCGAAAGTGGCATACTTGCAGACGGAAGAAGACAAAGTCAATCCTACCGTTTATAAATGTGAACGTTAGAGAGGAAACATGACCGTTTAATGCAACAAATTTTGGCCAATCTAGGCCACTCAATTTATTAACATTTTGGCATAAAAAAAATGGCCGTTTATTATCGTTAAGGCTCAAAAATAATAACAATTTTTACACTTTCTTCCCTCTTTCATTTTACACTATAAATGCACACAATTTTCTTTCTATTTTCACAACAAACCAACAATCTCATACTCAATTCTCTCTACAAACATTATATACACTTTATATTATATACTTTTGATTTATAAAAAAATATTATATAGTTAATTTTTTAATACATAGTTTATATAGTTTCATATAATTTTAATTTATATAATTAAGCTATTAATATATAGTTTAATTTTCTAAGTATTATTTACATTATATAGTTTTAATTTTCAATTCTAATTATAATTTATATTATATATTTTATCACTATAATTAATATAGTTTATAAGTATCATATAATTTTAATTTATATATTTAAGTTGTTAATATATAGTTTTAATTTTCTATTCTAAGTATTATTTATATTATATAGTTTTAGTTTTCAATTCAAATTATAATTTATATTATATAGTTTTGATTTATATTATAGCATGTCTAGCGAATCATCATCTCACCGAGGTTCTCGTCGAGGTTCACGTGAATCACGTCGAACTTCTAGTCACACTCTCACGTTGTCACAATCACAACAACAAGATGAGCAACCTGAAGAAGTTCAACAACCCTCTCCACCACACCAATTTTTTAAAAATTGGCTAAACCTTTCTCGAATTCTCAATCACAAAAACACCGAATACCAACCTCCACAACAGTATCCTCCAAATGACCCTCTAGAATTAGCCCGATTCGCCCCGATCTCCCCTTATCAACCAGAATATCTACCACAAATTCTTTCACAACAACCTTCACCTCCTCCTCGTCCAATTCAAGAACAATACTATACACAACATCCACTTCATCGTCTTGTTCATGACCAATCTTCTAGCTCCCACCAACATCCACACAAAGACCTTAACCTCGTAAATTAAGAACAACTTCGTACATTTCAACACCAATCACCTCTGCCACTACCTCAAAATGAGTCACCTCCTCTATAAGAAGATCCACTAATCCCAAAGACCAAGAAAACCCACAAGCTCAACAACCAAAGAAGAAAAGAAAATCACGTTCCCAAATATGCAAATACTTCTAGGAGATCCAGATGACAAAGGAGAAAGGTCTATGTAAAAGTTACACGTGAATATGTGAACAGAAACGTAGGCCATGACATAACCAAAGAAGACATAGCAGTGGCTAAGGGCTTTACTCATTTTCTTCATGTTTTTTTACGGTGAAACATGTGCATTATCTTCCGTTTAAACACCCACATCTTATTTAGCGATACATTGTGTTACAAAAATTACCGAACCTCTTCACGATTGCAACCATTTTGAAATATTTCAGCCATGTGTCACAGCTATGAGAGAAAAAAAATTTAAATATTGGTGAACTTCAAAGATTCTTTACTTATATGGTTTTGCATGCATTATAGACCCCTGAATGAAATTTGAGAGTTATCTTACATTTTTACAATATTTAAAACGTCATACTAGACAAGATTACATGGCACATGATCATACTAGGGTCGTGGAAGAGTTTTACTCATTTTCCAGGTTTTACCAACAACAAATTCCAACTTATCCTGAGCCGAGTCCACCCCGACACTCATCAACAAGTAAAGGAATGTTCCGAGATATAGCTCGTTTTGTCCGAGGTGGAACTTCATCTCCAAGATCGTCACCACATTACCCAACCACTGAAGAGTCGTCTAACACGACGAGATCGCGCTATACACCTCTCAACAATTTGCCTCCATGAACCAAGACAACATCAACTTCCTGGTATGGTGGCGATAACACGAAAATATGTTCCGATATTGTCCAAGATGACCTGAGTTTGAAAGGCAAAGTTTGAAACCCGAAATGATCGAAGCACTCACCGTTTACAAAGATTGGTGTCAACGAGAAGAAACATTTGTGAACATTGACCTTGTTGATAATTTTGTTATAAACTTTCAAAACCGACTATTAATGAAGTGAACTCTTATTATAATGTTTTACTCATAATTTTGTTGTAATGTTTTTACCTTTTATAAAAAAAAAATATTAATAAAAATGTAACTCATTTTACATATTAATTCCTTCTTTTAAAATTTTAAGATTTGAATCCCTTTCATTTACCATTTAAATTTGATTTTCAAATTTATTTTATTACTTAATAAAGTGGTCTTATTATAATGTTTTACTCATAATCTTTTTGTAATGTTTTTACCTTTTCTTTTAAAAGTTATTAATAAAAATATAATTCATTTTACATATTAGTACCTTCTTTTAAAATTTTAAGATTTGAATTCCTTTCATTTATCATTTAAATTTGATTTTTTTAATTTTATTTTACTACTTGATGAAAATTAACGAAAATACTAACTTCCATTAAGTCTAATGGAAATTCCACTTCCGTTAAGCAATAGAAGATAAGAAATTGCTTAATAGAAATATCACTTCCGTTAAGCAATAAAAGACACACTATTGAAAATGGAATTTCCAATACCTTACAATAGCCGGGATGATTTGAAACTATCGTCTCAATGAACACCAAAAGGAAAGTCATAATCTTCAAACAAATACATATATTTCTTTACCTCAAAACCCCAAGCAAAGGTAAAGCCCGGACTGATCTGTGTCAAGATGTCAATAAAAACCAAGGCTTATATGCTAACTAAAGGAAACAAAAACATAACACACACAAAGTCATGTGCTATTGATGCCACTATAGAGCTTGAAATTCCAATCAATAATCAAAGACTGAAGGTGGTTAAATCCATTAAGGAGTCTTTTAAATGTAGAACTAAATTGCAATAAGCCCCAACAGTAAAGGAGCAAATTGACGGTCTAAGGCAAATGGATTTCCCTCAACAATACAAGAGCAATTAACAAGTCTAATGTCCCCTCAATAATAAAAAATAAAATCTGACAGTTAGACTAGTAAATCACAATCTTCCATTGTGGCAAGTAACAATTAAAACTAACAGCATCTTCATCAACTCTGTGAGGATTGAAGACAGTCGGGGAACTTGAAGGGAATCTTCATTGCAGGTTCAGACGAGCACAGCCCTTGGGACGCCAGCCCTAAGACATAGCCTAAGGCAGTCCCAACCGGAACTGCCACAGCATTCCCAACCTGCTTGTACCTGAAAAACAAAGCATTGAAAAAGATCGTTTATAGATAAATAAACCATATCAACTAAATATACAACAAACACACATCGGAATTATGTTGTATTGTTGCACATAAATACCTCTCTTTCACAGGCCCGCACAGTTTGTAGAAATCAGGGAAGCCTTGTAGCCTTGCGAGCTCGCGAATCGTGAGCACGCGGTCTTGCTCAGGATGAATGATAATCTGTCGATCAAAGGCATTTTTTTTGTGAATAAGTAAATAAAATCGACAAACTTTATGGAAGTAAACGTCACCCTACCTGATTATGTGGCTCTGCCCTCGTAACAACAGTGGAGATAATTTCGTCATACCATAATCTTCCAAACGGCCTGCAAAGAAGTAGATTTTTGAAGATTAGACATCTCGAGAAAGTAATAATGATGATATAGTGATGATATGGTCCACATACTTTAAGGATTTGCCCTTGATAAACGAAATAGCATAATCTGGAACCAAAGGCTTTCCAGATGATACAAGCGGTCTTTTTACATCGGGATCCAAGAAGACTACATTATCACCTCCTATTTTAACACCAGCCAAATCCCTGAAATTTGCGCCCTGGAAGGAAAGAAAATGTATGAATTCGGAGACGAAGAAAAAACAGATAGAAGAATAGTTCATGAACTTTTATGTTTACAAACCTTTTTCTTTGGAATTTTTTGGACTCGCTCGAAGTCGTCTTGGTTGAGTTTCAGCGGTCGATGGTCAAAAAGCTTTGCTTCTCCCGGAGGCGTATTCTCAAACCCAACCACCTCTTCAAATAAGGAAAATATATATACATAAGTTGCCGGGGTGGTTTGTAAAGAAAAAGAGAAAAAAAAACTAGCATCATTGAAATTAATGCACTTACTATGTTTCGGTAGACTTATAAACTTGTGAAACTTGGAATTTGATTTATTTCCGTACGATATTTCATCGCGGCTCTCATCATTTTCAACCTTGAGAAAAGTTGTGTTAGTTAAAATCGGCGCATATTGAAGAAGAAAACATGAACACTAAACTTGGCATCCTATACATATAAGAGACAGAAAGAAAAAAAAAACAAAACAAAACAAAACAAAAGTTCATACCGGAGGAAGATCAACAATTGCATCTCCTAGAACCAACGGTGTATCAAGCATTTTAACCTCATCCGTAGATCCATATCCAATAATTAAATCCTACAAGGGAACACAAGTTAATACAAATTCTCTAAATGAGTTAAAAAAACAAAATGAAACTACAGATAAAAAAATTACCTCAAACGCTTTTGCTAAATTGCCCCTGTTTTGCTGAACTCGGTGGGTGGGCAATGGATACGGAGGCAGTTTCTGCAACATTATGCAAGTGTTCGAATTATGAACTGTCAATTTAACATGGCAACAAATAAAAATAAAAAATTATATTACAATTTGATGGCATGAACAATTTGAATGACCAAAATATTATCAAATGCTTTTTTAGAGTGAGAACAATTAAACAAAAGGCTTAAGTATAGGTTTGTGTAAAAGAAATAAGTACTACATTTTTTAAAATAAGATTTTGTTTCAGAAAAACAATACAATATATATTTCAACAATTTTAGGCAACCCTATGCTATTTAGCCAGAACAACCTTTGTAATCAATATTTCTTTAGGTGCTGATTCCATAATTAATCTAATGAATAATCGAACTACTATGATGCTACAAAATCAACCTTTACAAAAAAAAAAAATTATAGGCACCAAAATATTGCTCAAACTTACTGATTAGATTTCATATGTACTTAAAAACCTTTCAGTAAAACACTTTTAATCCCTATTGAACTCAACATCACTGAACTAAACTTACCTCTGAATGGCGGGCACCCCAGAGAAAAACTCGGCATCGATATTGGGGAACACCATAACAGCCAGCGACCAATTGGCCGATCCGACACTGATAGTCCATGGCGACCAAGCGACCAATCGCATATCGTCCCAAGATCGAACCTGAAAACTTCAAAATGTCCACCACGTTCTCCATCAGCGTGTACCTCGGTTTAAGAAACTGTATGATGTCAAAATACACGCGCCCTTGATCGTTCTTCGTGTCACCGAACGGGGTCTTCGAGTTCCTGAAGCGGTTGAAACCGCTGATCCCCTGGCACGGCGGTCCTCCACAGATGAAATCAACGTCCCCCTGTAAAATTTGAATCTCAGAAACTACTAAGAACATGTGATTTTTGTCAATGTTTAAAATAACTAAGACCACAGTTTTTTAATCACATATCCTTAAGCATAATGTCATTCCCATCTTAGTTGATTTAGCGTTTGATTGTTGGAAGTTTTATGAGTCAGACATGTTTTCATTGTTATATCAGTATTTGAGAGTTGAACTAAGAATTATATGCCTAACTTTTGAGGCTTACACCGCCTCAATTACCGTTTACGCCTTTTAAAACATTGATATTTTTTATACATTCGAAGTCAGGAGAACGGAATAACTTACAGGTAAAGGGACAATCCTTTTTTCGTAACCTTTTCTGACAAACTCCTTCAGCTTGTCCTTGCAATCACTGATTAAAAAAGTAACACAAGATCAATTCAGAAGTTATGACCCGGGAAAAAAATAATTTTATTGGTGGTGGCAAGTTTTTAGCAATGGTACCTCAAACCAGTGATAGGTTCCCACGTATCCTCGCTTTCATCATATCCCTTCCATCGGACCTGATCAAAACATTCACGCAGTCAATACTAATTTTCAGAGTACAACGTACCATTAATTACTCTTCAATATAATCACATGATCAATATATGCATCTTTTTCTCAAATGTTTATAGCCAGGACAACAGTTAAAAAGTAAATTAGATACAAAAGTAGCTCTGACAGTATGAGCTAAATAGTATGACTGTGAAGCTGAATATAAAATACCTTAAAATGTAGCTCTTTTTTCTCCTCTTCTTCCTTTTTTCCTGTTTTTCCTTTTTTTTCCTCTTTTGCATTTTCGTTGGGATCCCCATAGCTCACAGCAAGTAGTTTCTCAACCTCATACACTTCCTCATTATCATTATCATTATCATCTTCTTCATCATCATTATCCTCTTCCTCTTCCTTCACATTGTCTCCCTCATTCAAGTCCTCTTGTTCAGGCTCGATAACATTGAATTCTCTGCACAAATTCTGCCATTCTATCAACAGACCAAGAAAGTCTTGAGCCGCTTCGTTTCTGACCTGTCACCACAAACAGTATGTGGACAAATTCAAGATCCAATTGCTCTATATCTAAAACATTCTTAAATATTCGATCATCTTGGAGAACATCTCATCATATTTTCTATTTGTCTACTTAGCTCTGTGCACTATAATATCATATTAAACATTATAAGTACCCAATCCCAAAACCAGTTGGAAATATTAATAATCAGTAATACCAATAATAATAATAATAGAATTCAAGCATGTTATTATTACCTCAGCTTCGGGATGGTTAAGCTTGAGGCTTTGACATGCGTACTCGTTAAAGTCCACAGCCCACCTCTACACATTATCACATGGAAATTCATCAGAATCATACCTTACGAGAAGAAAAATAAAATGCAAGTTTCAACAGAATTCAGGGCACGGGGAACTGAATAAAGTAACATACCGTCACAATATTAACACCCGACAGAGAGCCTCCTATGGATAGTCCAGTCGACATAGCACCACAGCCTGAGTAAAGGTCAAGAAGGCTCATTTTGGGCTTCTCCGGTACAGTTGTTGAGCATATTCCCTTTTCAAAGACACCTGAGCCGCTATCACTCGAGAGAGTAGACTCAGGGTCACTATCTTGCCGAGATAAAGCTTCCCCGCTTATTTTATTAGCATCCTCTGAGCAATATCATCATCAAAACTGTGTTAAAAACACATTCTTTTAAGTATGTCTAACGTATTTTAGGTCTATAATTAATTATTAAAAGCATAACAAAAATGTTGGCTGATTAAAAAACTATTCCAGCAGCAAGTTTTACTAAATATTCCGTAGAAAGTAAAATGAGAAATGAATCAAATGGAAAAAAAAATTAAAAATTAACTGATTTTAAGCTTGCTATAAACCAGGCAGAGAGAAGCAACCGAAAATGAATGGACAGACTAACGCTTAACTTATTGAAATCTTGGAGACAAAACTTGTCATTAGAAGAGGAAAATAAAATAATTCACTTACCATCATCGGCATTAGAAAAAGTGAAGTTTGGGATCAAATACTTCATGTTATAATACAAGTCACAATTAGCAATTGCCGCCGCTTTAGCTTCCGGATCAAGCTGAATAGGTCAAATTCAAGACATTAGATTACAAGTACAGACTCAAATTTCTATAAGAGCATTTGGATCAAATTCAGAATACACATTTCAGGGTAAGGTTAAGGTATGAATAGAATTTGGTTGGAAATGAATTTTACTTTATTTGACATTTAACCTAAAATGTGTTAAAAGGTAGACTTTCTGGTTGGAAATTCTCTAACAAACACTAATAGAACCAGATAATCAAACTGACTTACATTTGGGGAAACCTTGATTATATTCACTTTAGAGACTATAGAATCCAGCTCGTTTGTGTTCTTTATCTCAGACAAAAATATCCTCTTTTCGTCAAACATTTTGGCATGCTCTTTAAGGTCTTCAATCGCCTACAAAATTCAACATAAGCAACAATAAGAAGAGGAAACAAAGAAACTATTACTGAAATAAATAAAACACTAAACAGCTAACATCTTATTCGAGTCTCACCGTGTCTATTGGTCTGTAATACCACAAGGCCTTATAATATCGATTGCCATCAACACCTTCAAAAAATTCAACAATTCGTGCTATATAATCATCTTGGTTTTCATCAGCCTACAACCATCAAATAACAAACGAATAAATTTTTTTTTTCTAAATCAGAAAAAGAAATCGAAACAAGCAAGAAAAGCTTAACTTACCTTAATATATGCATTGTCATATAAATTATAAATTATACCATCAACCTCAGCTTGGGTGTAATGATACTTTGCTTGCCAGTCTTCTTGATCATCCCCGTCATCTCGTTCCCTGCCAAAAACAAATAAAAAAATAAATTAATGTCACATACAAAAACAAGGGTTTAACCTAAAGTAACAAAATTTCCCAACAAAAAAATTTTAAAAAAAAAGTCACTCACTCGTTTGCTTTTCCCTTTTTCTCTTCCTTCTCATATTTGCTCTGTAAATACAAAACCAAACATACGAGTACTTAAAAAACGTTGAACACGTCATAAAAGAAACGCTAATCGATTAAAGCCGTGAAAATGAAATAAAATATAAAGTAAAGCTACCTTAGTCTTGTACCGCCTTGGGTATAGCTGAACAGCTTCGTCCAAAGGAATCGGATTTCCGATGAACCTAGACTCGGAATCGACAACGCGCTTCGCCGCCTTAGGAGCGATTGTTCTGAGATTGGCGGTCTCAGTCTCCGTCGCTGTAGCTTCAAATTCCTCCGAATCCATCTCCATTTCGGATTCTGCCTCCATTTCCGTCTCGGAATCCACCTTCGGCTCGGCCTCGGCCTTTCGTTTCCGAGAATTTGGAGATTTCGCCATTTCCGTTTCGGACGGTTAGGAAGCGCGAAACGTCGAGAGAGAGAGAGAGAGAGACAGTGTCTAAAAACGGGAAAAGCTTTTAAGGCTCAGCTATTGTGGAAGGTGGACTGAATCGAGTAATCAATATTCAATAGAAGGCGTCAAAATATATTATAGAATAAATATCTTGAAATTTGAAATTTTGAGATTTAAGCGGGATTTTGTGATTTTTTTGGGCCTTTTTGGTTCGGTGACTCGATATTCGCGCGCCTTTAATTTTTGGCACTTTGAAATTGCATAGTTTGAGTGTCCACAATAGTTCAATGAATCAATTTCAGCAATTCAGTCATGTATATGGTTATCTAAATTTCTCATTGTCTTCCAATTCAACTCTACTCACCTCAATTTCTAAAGAAAAAATTATATAAAATAGTTATTTGAAACTTATTAATTAATAAAATAATTAAAGTTTCAACTTTTTAATAAAGTAAATAAATTTACGTTTTCAAAATTTTTTTACACCCAAGATCAAAAATTTTGACGGTTACAATAAATAATTTATCACTTTCAAATAAATTAATCTTTAGGTCAAAAAAAAAAATTTGAAATCAAATTATTGCACATTTTGGTTTTTTCGCTAATTTTATACAAAACTTGATTATTTTGCAAATTCATAACTTTAAATTGACTATTTACCTAAGTCACTCTTTTTAAAATTATAGTGCATGAATTTAGTTATTATTTTTATCAATTCTTAACTTACGTAAGAGCATCTTTAATGGTTTCTTGCTTAATAATTGTAGGGATTTGCTTGTAAATATCAAAAATGTTTAGTTAGTTGTTTAACCATTGTTTTGCATATTGGCTATTGATTTAGCTAAGCAAATCTAAGCAAATTAGCTCATTTAAGCTAGTTGCTTAACTATTTAGCTCTAGAAAAATCTATGTGGCAAAAATACTATTTAGCTAAGCAATACATTTAGCTAAACCATTAAAGATGCTCTAATTGCAATTCCGAGCTATTCAATCATATTTGAGATATGATTGAAGTATAGCTTATTTCATCTCATTTTTTTATTGTTGTTCTTATTAATTCAACAATATAGATATGTATAGTGAATAATAAATAAATAAATCTATTTGTTTTATAATCCTTAATTTATGGACTTTTTTTAGGGGCAATTAAGCTAATAACTCACTCTATTTTTTAAAATAGTCCAAATTTTATTTTATTAAGAAAATAGTCCACCAGGCCCGCAATAAATTAATTGATTAAATATGTAAATTAAATTTTCTACTTTAGTTAATTAATTTACTACGAATTTGGTGAGCCATTTTCTTAATAAAATGAAACTTTAGCTATAAATTTAAAATGAATTAGTGTAATGGCTATTTTTATAAAGAAATATTTTGATATAATTTTTTGTATATATAAAATATAAAAATAAAGAGTTATTTTGATTTCAATTGAATACAGATGATAATGTTGATATTTTCCCTTAATAAATATGAAATTTGTTGTAACTAGCCAAGTTTGTCATTTTTATTGGGGGAATAGCCCAAGTTTCATTTTATTAAGCAAATAGCCCATATTTTCGGCTCAGAGTATAATGCCCTTGGTAAATTCGCGAATTGGTTAACCTACTGGAATGAGTTAGGTTAATTAATTAACTTATTGGTTGAATATTAGTTTAGGTTCTGATTTTTTTGTGAGTAAAGTTAATTTACTAAATGATTGAATTCAGAATTAGGTTAATTAATTGAATTCTTTGAATATCAATTGACTTAAGTTATGATTTTTATAAAGTTTTTGTGAATTTCAAATCCTTCACGAATCAGTTAATTAATTAACCTAACTCACTCCAGTAGGTTAATTAAATTAACCGATTCGCGAATTTACAAAGTGTCTCTCCTCAATCCCATCCATCGCCGCCGATTTCCTCTCCGCCGCCGATTCCTCTCCCCCCGCCGATTTCCGAGTCAATCTGGTTCGTTCCGGTGAGGTCGAGCATCGCCGCCGCCGGAGCTCGACGGAATCGACGCCGTCTATGGCGGATCTTGACGGCGTCTATGGCGGATCTCGCCAGCGACGTGTTAGGGATCAGCAACGAGGATGGACGACGATCAACGACGACGCGGCGGCGTGAAATGGATCGGCGGCGTGAAGTGGATCGGTGGCGTGAAATGGACGAAGACGAGAACGAGTTTAGGTATAGGTTTTGGGAAAATTGAGTTTTACTCTAATATATGAGGGTAATTTAGGTAGTGAAATATTAATTGAGCTATTCACTTAATTTATTCAAACTTGGGTTATTCTCCTAATATTGGTGGGTTGATTGAGCTAGTATGCTCACTCTCCCTTAATAAATTTATAGCAAATTTCCTCAAACAAATAGTCGTTTAATGGTTATATATCTAGAAGATAAACCATTTGTGGATGATATTTTGACTTTGCATTCCCCTAATGACAATTTTACTCTTTACCCCAGCCCGATTTTAACGGGTCGAGCAATACTTGTTTTTATCGGATAAATAGGTAAACAAATATGACTCATTCAAATTCGAACAGTCCAAATCAGAGTGGCACAATAAAGTGGTCGAGTACCCATCTACTCGACAAAGTCGGCTTAACCTCTTCGAGGTCCTTGGGCAATAGATAAATAAGTCATTTTAAGATATTGGGTATGTTTGGCACACTATATGAACTGACCATCTCATCCAAACTATTCCATTATAAACTTGACATTCAAACTTGCCATTTGAACTGTCTATTGGAAATGTCGTTCGAAAAATTACATATAAAAAAAACAATTTACAACAGAAAGCTAATAAATTAGCGTTCGGTTTCTAAACAGAATATGATATAAGTGATGTACAAATTAAAATTCATATTTTAAGAAAAATTACTCGTAATAAGCCGCTTAAGATTTTCAAATCGCAAAAACCCAACTTTTCTTAATTGTTTTTATTTTAACCAAATTTGTACACGTATATTTCATAATCAATTATTCATTACGATTTTATCCTTCATACATGTTTCAAGTGCAAATTAAAAGCAATAAATAAAACTAAACAAGGTGCAAATTATGTTAATGTTAAATAAAAGCCCAAAATTTGTACTAATGATGTTTATTGTAATTTATTTTTTATGTTTCTGTTTTTTTAAGGTAATGAGTGCAAGGGTGTATCCATACATTTTATGTAGTTAATTTTTATTAATAGGTATTTTTTCAAACCTTTCAAAAAGGTCGAGTACATAGTATTTTAGTTATTTAGCTACACTACCCTATTATTAATTGAAATAAATTTAAATTATTGTAAATTTATAAAATCATTTCACTGATGTATCTTATTTTATTATTGGTCAATTAGACCAGTAGCCTAATAGCTCACACTCGTTTTAAAAAGTAGCCCAAGTTTCATTTTATCAAGAAAATGCTCACCAGGCCGAAGTTAATTAAATTACAGGTTATGTTAATTAAATAAATTGTTCTTCAAGTTGGCGGAGCACCATGTAGAGGTATGATTTCCGCCTCCCATTCGTTCTTCTTCTTCTTTACTTAAATCCTCTATCATCTTGTTCAGTCTCGTCAGAATTTGCGTGTTCGGCTTAGGATTTTTGTGTTCTCTGCAAATGTTAGATGTTGTGATTCCGTTGAAGATGTGGCCAGAGTTTCAGATTGCCACGAGGTTGGAAACCTCAAAATTTCCTCCATTGAGTCGGTTTAGGGTTAGCAAATTTGGGGTTTTGATTTCTTTGTTGTTTTCGTTAATTGCTTGTTGTAGGACTCACAATTGAAGGTCAGGGCTAGGGTTATGGTTTGAAGATAGGCGCAAAGATCATCAACAACAAGTCTGAACTTTTTTCTTCTAAATAGCGTTTAGTTAATAATCGGTAATAAATGTTAATAAGCTTGTGGGTTTCTGAGTTTATTTTTAAAATTGCGCAGTTAATTGTTAATAGTTGTTAATATATGTTAACAGACGTCTTCACGTCTTCATTCTTTTTTAATCAATTTTGTTTTTCTTTTTTTTTTCTTCTCGCCTTTTTTTTGTTGTTAATGAAGATTCACAGTTTTTTTTTTTAATTTGAGTAATAATTAATTGCAAGTATTGAGAATGCCGGTACTTAATTTGTGGGATTCAATTTTTTTTGCTTTTTTTTTATTTCTTAAAATAATATTGACAATTAAGGGTATATAGGTAGAAGACTAACATGCTATGGTTAAATTCCATAAATTAATCAAACTATGACTATATTGCAAATCATATATTTCAATTTGGCTAGATGGTTAAATTCCATAAATTAATCAAACTATGACTATATTGCAAATCATATATTTCAATTTGGCTAGATCCCTACAACGCCCTTGTAATAATTATAATTTATAATTTTTATTTTATTTTATTGAACATAATACAATAAATTTTCATAATAATAAGAAATATTTTATCATTGAGTATACTCAAAATGAATAAAATATTGTAAATGTTCATCTATAAATTACATATAATACGTTAAATCTACCTATTGAACTTCATATTAACCAACGTTTGACGATACTTTCACAATTTAAATAAGATTATTAAAATGTATTCAGTGATTTTTTTTAATAATATAATATATATCATCTAAATGATTTTTGTATTTTTTTATTTTTAATAATTTTAATTTATTTCAATTAATAATAGTGTAGTGTAACCAGAGATCGACTTTTCGGGGGAACCGGATGGGAACCATCGAACCGGAGAAGATCGGTAGGGTAGAGACAAAAACATGTTTCGTTCCTAGAAACCGGGGGGAAACCGGTCGAATCGGACCGAATTCTTTTAGACTGGATTTCGTTCTATATAAGACCAATTTGGTCTCATTTTCGGGAAAACCATAGCTTCCATATCCTCATTTTGATGAAACCCTTGACTGGCGGAATTAGTTTCTCTAAGAAGAGAGTTGCTCATTTCTCGGTCCAATTTCCCGATTTTCTTCATAGGTGGCGCGCTTCCCGTCGGATTCCGGTGGCCCTAAGCATAATTTGTCAGCTTTCCGAGGAACCCGCTAGGTAAGTCACTCGAATTTCTCGAGTTTGATGAATTTTTTTTTTCATTTTTTTTCTTAATTTTGTGTTTTAATCCATGAATATGTTGATGAATTGATGATTGTGATGATGAATATGTTGATTTGAGATGAGTGGATGAATTGGTGATTATGACGATGAATATGTTGATGAATTGATGATTTGATGATTATGAATATGTTGATGAATTGATGATTATGATGATGAATATGTTGATTTTAGACGAGTATGATGATGAATATGTTAGATTATTATAATGATGAATTGATATTTATGATTATGAATATGTTGATGAATTAGTAATTATGATGATGATTATGATGATGACTGTGTTGATTTCAAATGAATATGATGATGAATTGATGATTATGATGATGAAGTATGGCGTCCGACCCGGCACTGAAGTATTGCGAGCCTGTCGAAGGACGGCCGAATACAAGCAATGCAAATTTTGTGGGTACATCATTGGCGGTGGTGGAATCACTTGCGTGAAAATCACTTGGCGAACATAGAAAGACAAATAGTGCGAAGATGTGCGACAAGGTTCCTCGTGAAGTACATGAGGAAATGCGAGAGTTATTCTACGTATGCTATCAAAAGAAGAAGCAACGTGAGAGTTTTGTGAGTCGATGCGAGCCGACCTCCGAAAAAGTCGAGGGGACTCTGACGAAGAGACGAAGGTCCCGGTGGATCTTCGGGGTCCTCTGATCCAAGAAGATTACACTCCGGGATCAAGAGCTTGGCCAAATCCATCGACCGATTCTTCATTCACGAGTGACGATTCTTCCATCCGGTAAGCGGTCCAAAATTTAAGTCCCGGTATGATAACGATAAGACGATCTTTGAGTGTAACTAACTAATCAAAACACTTTGTACTCGACCTTTTAGAAAGATTTGGCAAACTACCAATTCACTAAAATTAACTACTTAAAATGTACGAATATACACATTTTATGTAAACAATAATTTTTTTATAAAAGAAACGTTATAAGTTTAAATTTTGCATTTTTTTTAAATGACTTTTTGTTTGACCCCTTAGTTTTATTAAATATGACAAATTTTTCAATTGCTCGTCTTTTCTTCAACAATTTTATTTTTGTCATATTTTTTAATTCGATAGATATATCCCATCACACATGTGTAATTTATGTTTACATTAAAGTTCCATCTTGAAATTAAATACAAACTACCATGAACATTAATTTATATAATTAAACAACAAAAATCTCACGGACTAGACCACTTGACATGTTGAATTTGCAATCTACCCAATGATTTAAGCAAGTTTAAAATGTAGTCACAGTTGGTGACGTGACTTCAATTATGAGATATCATTTTACATGATTGTCCTTAGTATTTCCATACGTTAAATGACTCATTTACCAAAATAAACGAAACATTGAATATTTCTTTAAACTCAAGTTTGAAATTTGCTAGATATCTACAATATCCATTTAACAAATTAAAGAGTTAAAAATAAAAAGATAAATCTTGAAAATATTGTACTCAAAATAGAACAATGTATATTTCGTTTTTTGTATTTCTCGACTCCTATAAAACTCTTCACTCTATTTTATTTTTTCGGAATAAAACATGTTGAGCTTCTCAAAACATATTAAAGCTCAAATTTTGTGTGTGTTTTTTAATGTTTTCGGAATTTTTTTTTACGCAACTTATATATTGTGATGAACATTGAATTTTTTTTCTTTATTAATATTTTTGGATTTTTTTTCTAGGCATCTTAAATATTAGTGATGAACATATTGGATTTCATCCGATAATATTTAAAGGGGCATCTAATGTATTATGTTGAATTTCAATTTATGGATTTTATTCATATTCTTAACAATGAGAAATACGACTATTTTCGCAATGAGTTTGAGTTTATAACTTTGTTAACCATCAAAAACCTGACCAAACAGTTAAACTGGCTATGAAGTCTAAAGAGTGCAATTTCCCTTAGGGTTGAAACTGGATCGGTTCGGTTCGGTTTCTTACATTTTTTATATCCGAATCCGAATATTCGGTTTTTAAAAATTCGGTCCAATATCTGGTCCAGTTTAGTCTAAAACCGAAGTTTGGTTATCCGAATATTCGGTTATCCAATTTCTTAAATCCAATATCCGTTTTTCAAAATTCGGTTATCCGATTCTTTAAATTTTGGATCCAGTTTTATATTCGGTTTAAACAAACCGGCTATCCAGTTTGTAAAATACATATCTAGTTCTAAAATAAAGCTCTAAAATGAGTACAATGAAAAACGAGTAATATAAAGCTCTAAAATAATAATTTATAGTCTAAAAAATAAAAAATAAAAGTTGGGTAAAAAAATATTGCGAAGTTTTTTTTTTTTTTTTTTTTCAAAATCATGGTCTAGGTGATTGTGAAAGACCTATGTTTAATTATTTTTAATTTAATTTTTTAAATAAAAAAATCGGTTGTATAACCGATATCCAAATTTGTCTAAAATCAAATCTGATATCCGGTTCAGTTTTTTAAACCGGATCGATCCGAATCCGAATTTCGGTTATCTAACGTGGCTCCAGATTTCGGTTTCGATTCGGTTTGGATATCGGTTTTATCCGATTTTCGGTTCGATTTTGTACCGCCTTAATTTCCCTTATTAATTGCTAAAAGCATGGTGCGAAATAAACGTTCAAACTTTTTATAACACATCAAACATTCTACTCAAATTTCATTACAATAAAAACCTATACAGAAGATACATAAACTGTATTTGATGATCGAAAAATACACGTCTGTTGTTTAGCAGACACACGTGTGTTTATGGCATTATTCTATTTTTTTTTTTCGGCAGATACAAATATGGTATTTTGTTGTTTGTTCCAAGCTACATTGATTCATTTAATTTCATACGCTACTCATCCAAATGATAATTTAGTGTTATGCTAATATTACATTTAAGCTATATATCTTTTCTAAACTATAATCTTTATAGATGAGTTTTGTTGACACAAATCTAAACCAACCAAACCTTAAAAACCAGGACGAAAAATCATTGAACGCCCATTAAAAAAAAATTATTCACTGAACATAACTAAAATCACTTGATATTTTTTACACTTACAAATGGTGACTTATTAGAGAATCTGTTGCTTTGCTCTTACTTATGGGTGATATTTCTTGGGCATTCATACATTTATTTATCTTATTCAGAAAATTTTGTGGTCGTCTCCGAGTACGAGCACAGCCAGTGAATATAGACTTCCCGCAATAAACATCGAGAAGAAAAAGAAAAAGAAAAAAAAAAAACAGGCATAGAAAAGTGAATATATAGACGAAGAACTTTATAGTATTTTCATTATAAGATATGCTATTCAAAATTAGTATTCGGAGGTACATCATCAATCTTCCCGAAAATAGATACAATTGTAACAGAAATAGTTGATGGTAGAAATCAGTGCACTCTGAACCACAATTTAAATGATAAAAAAATAGAGAAGAAACAACTACTAAGTAACCGAAGGAACTCGTCCTAGCTCGAGCTCGAACTCTGTCTCTTTGTTTCCTCTCGATGCTCAAGCGAAAAATCCTTTTTTTAGGATTGACCTACAAAGAGAAAGTCATCCCAACTCTACAACCTAATTTTTCTATGATTTGGGTGGTTTTATAGGCGGATTCAACATCACCGATGTTAGCAATATTATAGTAATATTGACGGAAATAAAAGACAAATTGCATGCATGAAAAAGTACACGTAAAAATAGATTACAAAACCCGGTTACACCTTTATATTAAGAACCGGAAAACAAAAAACAGGTCGGAAAAGTCGAGGCCCGTTGGACGGTTTCCTTGAAGCTTTTTATCGCTCTCCCACAGGGTGCTGGAAATCGTGAGCGAAAGCCTCCCAGGATACAACGACGTCAGAGGCAAGGTGAGCACCAACCACTTGACTCTCTCGGCGAACTAGAACCTGCGAGAATACTATCACCAAGACAAAGAAAATTTTCTGGGAGCAAGAGAGGATCGGGAACAGTGGGGAATTTCTGGAATTTTCAAGTCTCCTGAATGAGAGCTTCGGACCCTTTATATAGGCCAAGGCATCCGAATTTGAACCACCCAGCAAAACGCCCAGCCTTAAAGGAGTTTAATGCCCCTAATGAGGCTATTAACACGCGGTTACATGCCAACGTCTCACTCCTAATGAGGTCATTATCGCACAACGTTAATCCTCCTTCATGGCGCATTGATGCATGGCCATAACGCACGGTTTCATGTTTAATTCCCAACCATAACGCGCAACATGAGGAATTAAAACATTAAGAAGTGAAATTTGTAGTAAAAAGAAAGCCCGAGACCGAGACAATTCCCGAAACCCGAAACCCGAAACCCGAGCCCGAGCCCGGCCCGGCTCGGCTCGGCTCGGCGCGCGTGTGTGTGTGTGTGTGCGCGCGCGAGGGGTTAAGAGATAACCCACCCACACTCTCCTCTCTTGCACTTGCTTGACCATTAAAGAGAGAGGATAGTATATAAACACTACCACAACACACATCCCCAACCAATGTGGGACTCTTGGGTTTTCACTTCCACAACACAACAACAATTGTGTTTCTTTAGCCTACTTTGAGCATCAATTTCTCATTCATCTTAGGTCCGATTTTGGCAAACAAATATTCGATTTTATAGCCCTCGTTACGAGGAATCCGTATCACTTGGAATTATTCAATTCCGATGAGTGGAACCCACTCAACTTGTTGCCACAAATCAGCCATCCACATGATAATAATAAATAAAATTTATTAACACATTCCAACAATCCCCCACATGAATGAAATTGAGACGACAATTATAAAGACACGACTCGATGTGGTGATAGATTCTACGGTCAATACCAGTATAGGATAGGTAGGCAAAGCCTTTGAACCTTCCCTCGGTAAGATATGCCATCTTTACTGACTACTCAGTAGACACGTTGTCCTTGAACTGTTAGCCGTTTTGCATAAACGATAAACATATCCCCCACTGATATTTCCCTGACACAGGTTCTGTTCTCATGGTTATGTTCATTTTGGCCCTGAACATCAGCCTGGTTCTGCAAGAGTTTCTAAAGAATTAAGCCCAATTAATTCTCCTTTGAAGCGGCCCCACTTCTCTCTCACATAGGTGATTCTTTTATTAAGAGTAATCCCGCATTACTCATTCGGAATCTCAACGATCCGATTTCACAGAATCATTAAAAGCTCTAAGCTTAACCTCGTACGGGAGTCACTGTTTAATATTTAGGAATAGGATTAGGGGTTTTCCCCCACAGTGACCTCACAAAGCCATTGACAATTAGGTTGTCCCTTTGAACCAAGATCTTGGGATCTCCAGTCATCATGGTTGGGTTTCCTTTGCCTTGGCTTTATTTGCCATGGGCTTTAGCCCCATTCCTTTGGTTGTCTTCTCTACTTGGTCCCTATTTAACCCTTTGGTTAGCGGATCCGCAATGTTCTCTTTGGACCTAATATAGTCAATACTAATGATTCCAGATGAGAGAAGTTGTCTAATGGTATTATGTCGTCGACGGATATGTCTGGACTTACCATTATACATCACACTATGTGCCCTACCAATAGCAGATTGGTTATCACAATATACACATATTGCAGGCATCGGTTTTGTCCAATTAGGAATATCCTCCACAAAGTTCCTTAGCCATTCGGCTTCTTCCCCACATTTATCCAATGCAACAAACTCAGATTCCATCGTGGATCTCGTTATCACAGTTTGTTTGGAGGATTTCCAAGATATGGCTGCACCTCCCAGAGTGAATACATAACCACTCGTGGCTTTTGAATCTTGAATATCAGATATCCAACTTGCATCAGTGTAACCTTCAATTACCTCGGGATATCTCGTATAGTGTAGACCATAATCACGAGTGAATCGTAAATATCTCAATACTCTTACGATTGCTTTCCAGTGTTCAGCACTTGGATTACTCGTATAACGAGCTAGTCTACTCACGGTGTAGGCTAAATCCGGTCTCGTGCAACTCATCAAGTACATGAGACTGCCTATCACTCTAGCATATTCAATTTGAGAGATGCTTTCACCTTTATTCTTAGACAAGTGTTGACTAATGTCTATGGGAGTTCTCGAGACTCCAGAATCGTTATTCCCAAACTTGTCTAGAATTTTATCAACGTAGTGTGTTTGATCCAGTACAATCCCATTGGGTGTTCGGGTAATTTTGATCCCCAGAATTACATCCGCAATTCCCAGATCTTTCATATCGAACCTTGAGTTCAATATATCTTTTGTGGATTGTACCATACGATCATTACTTCCCACTATGAGCATGTCATCTACATATAAACACAGAATCACATACCCATGTTCAGTGGTTTTAATGTACACACATTTGTCACACTCG
Source organism: Urtica dioica subsp. dioica (assembly GCF_054948205.1). Classification (NCBI taxonomy): domain Eukaryota; kingdom Viridiplantae; phylum Streptophyta; class Magnoliopsida; order Rosales; family Urticaceae; genus Urtica; species Urtica dioica. The sequence continues at coordinate 16,614,712 of NC_142765.1, forward strand.
TTGATCTTAAATCCATTTGACATCATGACGTTGTCAAATTTCTCATGCCATTGCTTTGGGGCTTGTTTAAGGCCATAAAGTGACTTGACAAGTTTACAGACTTTCTTTTCTTGTCCAGGTGCAATACAACCATCAGGTTGATTCATATAGATCTCTTCTTCGAGATCCCCATTAAGAAAGGCTGTTTTTACATCCATTTGATGAATTTCAAGATTGCGTAATGCAGCAACGGCAATTATCAATCTAATAGAAGTTATTCTCGTCACGGGAGAATAAGTATCAAAGTAATCAACACCCTCTTGTTGTTTATACCCTTTGATTACCAGTCGTGCTTTGTATTTATCAATTGAGCCATCGACTTTCATCTTCCTCGTAAAGATCCACATAGATCCAAGTGTTTTACTTCCAGGAGGAAGGTCAACCAACTCCCAAGTGTGGTTTTGCATGATTGAGTCTATTTCACTTCTTATGGCTTCTTTCCATAAGTGACCCTCAACAGAATTCACAGCCTCTTTATAATTTAGAGGTGGACCCTCCAACATATAGGTGAAATAATCAGAACCAAATGATTTTTCGACCCTTGCTCGCTTACTTCGTCTAAGTCCCCCAGACTCTATCTCTTCTTCGGATTCTTCATCATTATCTTGAGTTATTTCCTCAATATCCTCAAGAGAATGGTTTGATGAACTTGGTTCATCTTCCTTAGACTTATAAGGAAATACATGTTCAAAGAACGAAGCATTTTTAGATTCCATAATCGAATCATTGTGTATATCGGGGTTTTTCGAGTCATACACAAGGAATCTATATGCATTACTATGATGTGCATACCCAATGAAGATACAATCTACAGTTTTTGGTCCTATCTTCATTTTCTTAGGAGCGGGAGCCATTACTTTGGCCAAGCACCCCCACATTCGCAAATATTTATAGGAAGGTTTCTTTCCTATAAATAGCTCAGACGGAGACTTATTCTCCTTCTTTCGGGGTATCTTGTTCAGAAGATAATTTGCAGACAAGATCGCTTCCCCCCACATTTCTTGGGGTAACCCAGAACTTAACAACATTGCATTCATCATCTCCTTGAGAGTGCGATTCTTACGTTCTGCAACGCCATTTGATTGAGGAGAATAAGGTGGAGTGACTTCGTGAATAATTCCATGTTGTGCACAAAAAGTACCAAATGGTTCAACATATTCACCTCCTCGATCACTTCGCACTTTCTTAATCTTCTTGTTGAGTTGATTCTCAACTTCCAATTTGTATATGGCAAATTTCTCAATTGCTTCATCTTTGCTTTTAAGCAAATATACGTAACAATATTTTGTACAATCGTCAATAAAAGTCACAAAATGTTTATTACCACCTCTCGTGGGCATGAACTTTAAATCACATAAATCGGTATGGATTAAATCGAGAGGTTCATTACTTCTTTCAACACTATGAAAGGATGTTCTTGTTAATTTTGCTTCAACACAAATTTCACATTTATGATTTGAGTCAATATTAAACTTTGGAATACACTCCAAATTAATCAATTTTCTCAGTGTGTCATAATTCACATGACCTAGTCTACCATGCCATAAATTAGACGACACAATCATATAAGAGGAAGAAGAAGCTTTATTAATATCTTTTGCCTTGATGGCCATTACATTCATTTTGACCATGCCATTCTTGACATAGCCCTTGCCCACATACATACCATTCTTAGACAATACAAGCTTTTGAGACTCTAAAACCATCCTAAACCCATGGTTATCTAGCACAGTCCCAGAAATCAGATTCTTCCTCATATCAGGCACGTAGAGCACCTTAGTGAGCTTCAGTTCCTTCCCAGAGGTCATCTTCAAGAAGACTTCACCTTCCCCCTTGACTTCAGAGGTGGCAGAGTTGCCCATAAACAACCTCTCTCCATCTCCAGGTAGCTCGAGGGTGGAGAAGGAATTCTTATCAGTGCAGATGTGGCGGGTTGCTCCAGTGTCCAGCCACCACTCCTTCGGGTTAGAGTCAACCATGTTGACCTCGGAGACCACAGCAACGAGGAGGTCATTATCATCCTCCACCACATTGGCCTCCTTGTTCTTCTTCGGCTTTCTACAATCGACAGCTCGGTGACCGACCTTGTTGCAATTGTAGCATTTACCAACAATCTTTTGTTGGCCCTTCTTCTTGAACGTCCCACTCTTGACTCCAAGCTTGTGGGCGGGCTTCTTCCCCTTCGAGTTCTCGCCATGTTCGACGACGTTAGCTCGCTCGGAGACGGTTCTAAGTCTCATATCGGATCCTCGGTTGTCTTCTTCGATTCGGAGGCGAACAACCAAGTCCTCAAGACTCATCTCCTTTCGCTTGTGCTTAAGGTAGTTCTTGAACTCCTTCCACCCAGGTGGTAACTTCTCTATCACGGAGGCAACTTGGAAAGACTCGCTAATGGTCATTCCCTCGGCTTGAATCTCATGGAAAATGAGTTGAAGCTCTTGGACTTGACTCACAACGGTCTTTGTGTCCACCATCTTGTACTCAAGGAAACGACCCACAATATACTTCTTTGAGCCCGCATCCTCGGTTTTGTACTTGCGATCCAACGAATCCCATAGCTCTTTAGAAGATACTTTAGAGCTATACACGTTGTATAAAGAGTCGGCGAGACAATTCAACACGTGGTTTCGACAAAGATAGTCGGATTCGTTCCACCCCACATAGGCCCGAAGCACTTGTGGGTCGGCTTCACCCTCTCGAGGAGTGGCCGGAGGATCTTCGGTTAAGAACCGTGCAAGTCCGATGGTTGTCAAAAAGAAAACCATCTTTTGTTGCCACCTTTTGAAGTTGAGTCCGTCAAACTTCCCCGGCCTCTCGGCCGGCATCACCGTGGGAGGCCCTCGAGCCACGCCCACGTTTGAACCATCAAGGCCCAAACCCGCCATCGGTTGAACAAGACCCGCGGGTCCGTTCCCGGCCGTAGCCGCCATCGAGCTTTGTCCCAAGGTCACAGGGATTTGGCCGATGTTGATAAGGGTTGGCGGGGTGTTCACCACGGAGGGGTTGTCTCCAACGTTCCCTCTAAGATTCATGTTCGTCGAGTCGTTGTCGTTCACGTTAGTCATATTTTCTACAAAAGAAAATCACAAATCAGTAACTTTTCAAACAAATCCGAAAACAAATCGGAAACAAAAACTGGAAACCGATTATATTAAGGAAAAAAAAATAATCCTTTCCTCCACGCAACCTGTCTTTTTCGAGAAAAAAAGCTTCAAGATTGTTAGCAATATTATAGTAATATTGACGGAAATAAAAGACAAATTGCATGCATGAAAAAGTACACGTAAAAATAGATTACAAAACCCGGTTACACCTTTATATTAAGAACCGGAAAACAAAAAACAGGTCGGAAAAGTCGAGGCCCGTTGGACGGTTTCCTTGAAGCTTTTTATCGCTCTCCCACAGGGTGCTGGAAATCGTGAGCGAAAGCCTCCCAGGATACAACGACGTCAGAGGCAAGGTGAGCACCAACCACTTGACTCTCTCGGCGAACTAGAACCTGCGAGAATACTATCACCAAGACAAAGAAAATTTTCTGGGAGCAAGAGAGGATCGGGAACAGTGGGGAATTTCTGGAATTTTCAAGTCTCCTGAATGAGAGCTTCGGACCCTTTATATAGGCCAAGGCATCCGAATTTGAACCACCCAGCAAAACGCCCAGCCTTAAAGGAGTTTAATGCCCCTAATGAGGCTATTAACACGCGGTTACATGCCAACGTCTCACTCCTAATGAGGTCATTATCGCACAACGTTAATCCTCCTTCATGGCGCATTGATGCATGGCCATAACGCACGGTTTCATGTTTAATTCCCAACCATAACGCGCAACATGAGGAATTAAAACATTAAGAAGTGAAATTTGTAGTAAAAAGAAAGCCCGAGACCGAGACAATTCCCGAAACCCGAAACCCGAAACCCGAGCCCGAGCCCGGCCCGGCTCGGCTCGGCTCGGCGCGCGTGTGTGTGTGTGTGTGCGCGCGCGAGGGGTTAAGAGATAACCCACCCACACTCTCCTCTCTTGCACTTGCTTGACCATTAAAGAGAGAGGATAGTATATAAACACTACCACAACACACATCCCCAACCAATGTGGGACTCTTGGGTTTTCACTTCCACAACACAACAACAATTGTGTTTCTTTAGCCTACTTTGAGCATCAATTTCTCATTCATCTTAGGTCCGATTTTGGCAAACAAATATTCGATTTTATAGCCCTCGTTACGAGGAATCCGTATCACTTGGAATTATTCAATTCCGATGAGTGGAACCCACTCAACTTGTTGCCACAAATCAGCCATCCACATGATAATAATAAATAAAATTTATTAACACATTCCAACAATCCCCCACATGAATGAAATTGAGACGACAATTATAAAGACACGACTCGATGTGGTGATAGATTCTACGGTCAATACCAGTATAGGATAGGTAGGCAAAGCCTTTGAACCTTCCCTCGGTAAGATATGCCATCTTTACTGACTACTCAGTAGACA
>NC_142765.1:16619346-16662328 GCF_054948205.1 Urtica dioica subsp. dioica
CGCCCTACTCTCACAAATATTCCCTGATTTGTGTAACTACCTTTCTCGACGGTTATTGTTGTGGTATTTATCTTGGAATTCTCTTCACAATGGTGGGAACAAGGAACGGAATTAGCGCCACTGACTCCTCCAAGAAAGAGAAGACGAAGATGAGGACGAAGGATGTCAAGAAGAAAGGGCTTGGGCTGGAGAGTAACAAGCATGGGGTTCTGGTTCGTGGAATGCGACCCAGTAATTGCGCCGATGGTAAGGCCGGAGGTGCCATTGCTGGGTCATCCGTTCCGCCTGAAAATCCATCCCTCGTCGTCGTCAGGAAAGCTATGATCAATAAATCATCCCTCACCATCACCGATATCACTGGAGAAGTTAGCTCGAGCAGTTCCTCAGGAGAAAGAGTCAATGATCACACTGTTGTTTCTAAAGAAGCTCTCACAGATATGTCTCCTCTCGAAAGCCCTCATGTTTTGGTTCAAGGTATTTCTGCTCCTCTCACTCATCCTGCTTCTATAGAGGAAAATTTAAAGGATTGTGAGAACCTTGAATCTCTCCTTGTGGATCATGAACCCCATCATGTTGATGCTATTGGAGGAATCTTGGGGTTAAGTAAAGATGTTGTGAAGGATTTCTCGACATCCTCTGCTCAGATGCATGAGGACAAGAATGATAAGAGACAGGATGCTGGAGAGGCCGTTCTTGCCTCTCTAAAAGAGAAAGTCTAGCACGATGATGATGTATGTATTGCCATTCTTCTGTCTGAGAAGAGAAAGAAAAAGAGAAAGATGTTAGAGGAAAGTGTGCCTGCTGTTCCCATCCCGGAAAAGAAGAAGAAGAAGGTTAAGGTTGGCATGATTAAGAAAAGAAGAAAGAAGCCTGTTGTGGCTCCTATGCCTGTTGATGACGAGCCCACTGAGGCTGAAGAAGAAGAACCTGTGATATCTCTTGGAATTGGAAATAAGAGATCTATGGGAGGTCAAAAGCTTCCAAAAATGTCCATGGTGCACCCATGGATAATGTTTCCAAAGAAGACGGAGTTCTCAAATGGAGATTTGTGTATCATCGAGCCATTTTTCCTGAGAAGGAACTGTCTACTGAGGCTCAAAAGATTGAAGTTGTCATGGAACTTCTTCACGATGTTGAGATGCTCAAGACGGTCACCAACATTGGTGTCTACTACCCTACTCTGGTGAAGGAGTTTATCGTCAATCTCTCTTCTTCCTTTGATGTCCCTGATGATGCTGAATTCAGGAAGGTCTATGTCAGAGGACACTGCTTTGAGATATCTCCAGATGTTATTAATAATTTCCTTGGTCGAGGAAAAATCATCAACGCTGATCGTGTCCCTTCTCTGGATATCATTGCGAAAGAGATCACTGGTGATGAGACAAAAATTTGGCCCTCCAAGGAAACCTTGCCATCCTCTGATCTCACGGCCAAGTTCTCTATCGCATTGGCATTGCTAACAGGGCTCCCTCTTCACATGGATCTAGCATCAAGGCAGAGCTGGCTTGTTTGATCTACCAGATAGGTACTCGTTCCTCTATTGATTTTGGAGAATTTGTCTTTGATCACCTGGCAAAACATGCCAAATCCTTTGCTGTGAAGCTTGCCATTGGCTTTCCTTCCATCATCACTGGCATTCTGCTTAAGCAAAACAAGAATATTCTGCGTAGCACGGATGTGGCAGGAAAAAGGCCTGGAGTTCTTACCGTCAGTCACAAGCTCTTTAAAGGGAAACATGTTCGTGATCTTGTCAGACCATCTGTTGCGACATATGTCGCCTCTGGGAGCACTATGAAATTGGGTCCAGTGTCTGAAGAGGTTCAAAAGAATGTTCTAAAAGAGCTCATTGAGGAGATTGAAGTCCTCAAAAAGACTATGGAGACTCTCTCTTGCAGGAAGTCCATATGTGAAGCTCTTGTTCGCGATTTAACTGCTTCTCCTGGTGATGTTGATGCTACCATTACTCAGTCTGGTCAAGCTGATGATGTTGAGGCTTTTGACAATGAGGAAGTCATTAAAGGGAACGACAACAGTGTCTCGGATGGCCTTGGTGATAAGAGTGATGGTGACTCCGCCTAAAACTGCTGCCCTCTAGCTCCTTTTGTGTGTGGTCTGTGTCTTTTGAACCTTTTGTTGCTTGATGTTGATGTGTGTATTGACTGAAACTCTATTACAGTCTCTCTCTGAATGGTTTTATTGTTTGTTACGACTCAAGACTTTTGTTGATTGTTTTGTGTGTTCTGTTGTTTGCTTCAGTTCTCACCCTTTTTTCAGGCTGTGTTTTTTCCTCCCTCTGTCTTGGTCAATCCTTGCCTTTGGTATGTTTTTTAGGCAATTAGGGGGAGATGCGTCATGAGGTCATTTATTTTGACTCTCTTCTCTGGTCATGACGCTCGAGTGAGAACTGTTCCTGGAAGTACCTGCCTAAAAAATAGCCAAAGGGAGAGATTGTTGTTACGTTATATGTTGGCTTTATTTTTTAGAGCAAGGTGTTTGGAAAGATGTCGGTCATCATGTTTCTACTTCCGGCAAGATATCTTTCCTTCTGTGTCCAGATCGTTTTTCTGGCAAGTTTCCAATTTTACCAGATTGCCTCGCTGGTGACTTTACTACATGATATTCGTGCGAGGACGGGTAAGGAAACCCTAGATACACTTCCAGGTCTGTACAGCAGCTATAAAAGCCATGCGCTTCCCCCTTAGCAGCTTCGACACTTTTGGTAAAAACACTTAGAGCTCCTAGACGTGCAAGACCGGCGGATTAGGAGGCGTTGTGTTTTGTTAAGAGCGGTGTATTCTCTCCAGCACTATTTTAGAAAGATTGATTGTTTGAGTGATTTGGGTTCTGTGTCTACGTGATTGAAGACTCACGTGCGTTTGAAGACTGAAGACATCCGAGCATATGCAGTTGCTCGAAGAGATGAATTGAGTAGGATCTCAAATTCAAGGGGAGTCCCTGGTCTAGGTAGTCACTTATGGTAGTAGTTACTAGGGCCTTGATTTTGCGTTGTAATCATATAAGACCTTGCTTGTACTATTGACTACTATATAGTGAAATCCTTTCCACTGGCAGAGTGCCCCCAGACGTAGGTGTATTGCACCGAATTGGGTAACCATATTGTGTGTTCTTTCTTATCGCACTATTTGTTGTTTATCCATTATCTGTGTTCAAGCAAGTTGTCCGACACATTGTCAACACTTTGTGTGCGACATCTTGTCTTTGTGACTAATCAGAATTTTAGTAATCAATTTCTAACCTAAGAAATTCGACAATTCATAACACAAAAATTCAGACCAAATTACAAAATTCACTTTCCGTGAATGGTCTGTTCTGCACGGGCCCATGACAAATGCATTGAAGTCGAAATCAGGGGAGGAAGAGGATCAAAGGTCTGTTGTTTTTTGGGGCTTTGCATAAGACTTTGGCGGTGCGGATGGCTTTCGCTTCTTCTTCGCCGATGCTTTCTTCGACACACGAGGCGCCTTCTTCTCGACTAAGGCCACAACACTATATATAACCCACTTGTGGACTCCAATGCGGCATTGCATCTGTCTCAGGCAAAGGCTTTAATTTTTTTGCTGTAGGATGAGAATCGAATTTTGTACGCTTTTTAGGGTTTGAGAGTTTTTTGGTAGTGGGATTGGACTTCATCTTCATCTCGGTCGGCGGAAGAGATTGAAGAAGAAGATAATGGGTCGGCGAAAGAAAGTGGGTCGGTGAAGGAAATAGAGGTTCATAATCTTAGGTATTAGTTAGCGTCTTTTCAAAATCTTTGTATTAAAATTAATATATTTAAGTCAAGTTAAAATGGTCATTTTAAGTCTAAAAGTATTGATAAAGGCATAAAAAAAATATTATCTCTCTTGCTGAAGTTTTATTTCAATCCTTTTTAGACTTTTTCAATAAAAAGGTAAATGACACTTTTTTTACTCTTAGAATTGACAATTTCCCTTAATTCTAAAAGAAAATAGCTCATGGAAAACTATCGTTTACTTCAAAACCAGGTAAGCTGATGTCTAATGGACATTATAAAAAAAAAAGCAAAAATGATATTTTTGGCCCCTCAACTTTGCCACCAGTAACAAATTAGTCCATGAACCAAAAAATCTGTAGTTTTACCCCTTCATCATTGTAATTGTATCATATTGGTCTTTATGTTACTTATATTTTCAAAATAAACGAAATTTGATCGTGTGTCTATCATGTGTTGGAAAAAATAAAAAAAAAAGTATATTGGTAATAACATGAATTCGCAACATTCGAATCCATTTGACAGTGTTTCTGAGGCGGTTTGGCTTTCATGAGAGTAAACCTAATGCTACTGATGATTCAGGAGTATTTGAAATTGAAAATCTGCTCTTTGTTGAAAACTTAAAGGCGCTTGGAAAGTTGCAGGAGAAGTCAAGTGACAATGAGTTGTCTCATCTGAATAACCAAGTGAAAGATATCGCATAAGAGGAGGAGCAAATCGAGAGTTCCTCTGCTAAGGGATCTGATTCCCCAAAGCAAGCAAGATATTCAGCTCATGAATGCGAGGAGAACGAAGAAGATTTCATCTAGGTGCAAGTTTTGCTTAATCAAGAAGAGCAGCGGATTGACTCCGTTAATGTATGCAAGGAGAGAAGAGTCTCATTGCAGTGTGAAGATGAGAAAAGCACTAAGCCACCCCAAGTGATGAAGGAGAGCCGTGTGGATATAGAAAAAGTGGAAGCAGCTCAACCTATGATAGCTGAGGAGAAACAGGAGAGCAAGAACCCAGCTCAGCAAGTTAATGCAAGCAAGGCGCCCGAGATAAAAGAGGAGGCACGTAGAGTGGTAGATGCAGAAAGTGAAGTAAGTGCAAGAGAATTGGAAAACCAAATACTTAAAAAGGTGGATGAAGAGCAGGAGAAAGAAAGGGATAGCGAAAGAGAAGCGAAACTAAATAAACAGAAATCAGTTCAGCAACTTAATCCGAGCCAGACTACTGAGATGGGAGAGAAGAAGTGCGAAGAGGTAGACACTGAAACGGAAAATGTTGAAAGTGAACTGGAATTTAAAAGGCTTAGAAAGGTGGAGGAAGAGAGGGAGATGGAGAGGGAGATTGAGAGGGATTCGGAAACTGAAGGGAAGCCGAAGAACAAGAAAGTTCCACAAGTTAACAAGAGCCAGGTTAATGAGATGAAAGAGAAGACATGTGAAGAGGTAGATGCTGAAAGGATAAAGGAGAAAGAGGACAGGAAAATAACAAGCTTAGAAAGGTTGAGGAAGATGAGGAGAAGAGGGATAGGGAAAATGAAGGGAAGCCAAAGAATCAAAAATCAGTTCAACAATTGAACGGAGCCAGGTTAATGAGATGAAACAAGAGACGTGTGAAGTGGTAGGCTCTGAAAGAGAAAAAAAAAAAAAAAAAAAAAAAGAGGATTGGAAAACCAAGGGCTTAGAAAGGTGGATGAATAAAGGGAGATGGAAGGGAAGACAAAGAATCAGAACTCAGTTCAAGAAGTAAATGTGAGCCAGGTTTATGAGATGAAACATAAGAAGTGTAAAGAGGTAGATCGTGAAAAAGAAAAAAGAGAGCGAGAATTGGAAATTCAAAGGCTTCGACAGTGGAGGAAGAACAGGACATGGAGAGGGAAAGGGAAGTGAATCCAAAAAGCCAAAAATCAAAGAAAGTTAGCCAGATAATCGAGATAACAAAGGTGTTTGATGAGGTAGGCACCGAAGAGGAAAAGAGAGAGAGTGAACTAGAAAAACAAAGACTTAGAAAGGTGGAGGAAGAGCGTGTGAGGGAGAGGTACACGGAAAGGGAAATATAAGTGAAACCAAAGAACTAGAAATCGACCGAACAAGTTAAAGTAAGCCAATCTACTGAGAGAAAGGAGAAGATATCTGGAGAACTAGAAAGTGGAAGAATTCAGAGAGAACGAGAGCTGGATAGTGAAAGACTCATATCCGCAGAGGAAGAAAGGAAGAGGGAAGAGAAACAAAAGAATCAGAAGTCAGCCCAGCAGGTCAATACGAGCAAGACTATGGACAGGAAAGAGAAGACTTCCGGAGAGGTTGAAAATGAAAGGATGAGAAGGGAGAGAGAAACGGAAAATGAAAGACTCGGAAGGATAGTGGAAGAGAGAGAGGGAGCGGAAAAGAGAAAAGTATAGGATGGTCGTGATTCTGGCAACCCTCAAAGCCCGCGAACGAGCATCTGGAGAATCCCGTGAGAGGGCAGAGAGGATTGATGTAGAGAGCAACGACTGAAGCTCGGCAGAGAGTGATGACAGTGGCTCGTGAGAGACTAGAGAAGGCATGCGCAAAGGAAAGAGAAAAGTCATTAGCAGGGAAGACAAGTATGGAGGCTAGGCTCAAAGCTGAGCGTGTTGCAGTAGAGCGAGCAACTGCGGAGGCTCGAGAATGCGCCGCTGAAAGGGCAGAGTTGGAGGCAAAGGACCGAGTTCAAAGATCCGTTTTCGATAAGTTCTGGGCTCCCGTGAGAAACAATGGAATGAGACACATCTCCTCATCCTCTGTGAGTAATTTTTTGTCTGTTGGGTTTATTCTTTCTTATGATCAACGTCACAACTTTTGAATCTGTATTTCTAACATGGGTACTCGCACGATCTACAATATTTGCAAAACCAGAACTCCAAGGTTCCTAAATATCAGTATTCCTCTATATTTAGTGGTATGTTGATCGCCTTTTGGTTTTTCTTCTCACATTTCAAGTCTTTCATTTTCCAAACTCTTCCGTTCTTTAAACAATTTATTCTGGTTTTTATCATCAGATGGGAACAATGAAGGGGAAGCTGACTCAGCTCAGAGATGCAAAGCTATATTCGAGAGACGTCGTAGAACATCATAGCGTGCAGTATGTTATTTAAAGGTACGTGTCACGTGTGTGACTGACTTCACATGTTTGTATGGTGTTTTCCTCGTGATTTATGGCGCTATGTATGGGTAGTAAGACTAGCAAACGCAGTCAAATCCATTTGTTCATGGTCACATCATTGTCTGAACTTTGCTTGGTCTTTTTTTTTCAGGAAGCCTAGAGCAAATTCAATTCGGAAGAGCAGTAACTAAGGTCTGTATATGTAATTTTATAAAAGCTGTAAGTAGATAATTATCAAAGTCTCGTTTGCACCAGGTAATTGTTTTTACTAGTTCAAGTAGATTACAAATGTAAACTTAAAATCTAAGCTTAGAGAGAATAGTTCTACAACCAATCTAAGTGAATGAAATATGTTTGACCCTTTTTTCCGTTCCAGAAACTCGAAGATGCGACCACATAATGAAAATGTTAGAAAGATAACAAGATTTTGATGTTTACCCGGCAGTAAAGTCAGCCATGTTATGTTTACCCGGCGGTAAAGCCTCGATTTTTAATTAAAAAAATAATTTTAAATTACATCGTGTAGATTGTATTTTTTGGTATTATATTTTTAATGTATTTCAAAATTATAGTATAATTGTAAATACCGATCAAAAAGTAATATAATTAATGTTAATATCAATGAAAAGTATGAAAGTAGTTAATGATGCATGATTATATGATCACGAAAGTCAAAAATATCATTTTTTTTCTCTTTAGAAAGATAATTCAATATTGCTATCGATTTTTACCAATCCAAATTTACCAATATACTGAATATCTGAGGGTATATCAATTTTTATATAAAATAATACATATGAAACAGCATGAAATTTATAATATGTTGAAGAAAGTCCAAATTCCAAGTCAAATCTTATCATATTGTCATACAATATTCAAACTACAATAACCAAGTATAAATTCATAATATCAAAGAAGTTCTCGTATGTTTTTCGTAAACAACTTATTCATCAGTTATACATTCAGTAGCAATGTTAATAGGGTACGGTGCTGATTAAAATTCATTATGCAATTTATATTATATAAATATCTAGTAGTGTCTGGTGTTGATCAAAATTCCTCTCTACTACTTTCTATCTACGTTTATAAATTAGTATTACTTTGCACCACCTGAAGTTTGAAACACTACCACGTAAAATAAAATGCCCAAACTCGAGGGTGAAGAAAGAAAACACTAGCATCGTTTGGCATAGCTTTGTTTTAAAAAAAAAGTTTTTAGGCTTTTTTTAAACTGACAAGTGTTTGGTAAACTGTTTATAAAATAGGCATTGCTGGTAACAAAAGCTGATTTAGCGTTTGGTAAAATAAATATATTACAGTAAAAAGACTAAAATAGACATGTTGTTAAAAATTAAATAATAATTATTAATATACTTATTGATATGCATATATATGAATTATAACTATAAACTAGATAAATATGGACAGCAAAAATTTATTTTATTTTTAATATAAAATTATTTTAATTATTGACAAAAATTTAAACTACAAATTTATCGTTTCTACTAAACTTGCAGCAATCTCGTCTCTTAACTTGTTCATACAACTCGAAGAAGTCTAACATTCTTCATCTTGATCTTCAGTTGTGTCGCTTTCATCCCCTTCGCCATCGCCCTCTATCTCATCGAATATTTCAAAATCCATCTCTTGTCTTGCATGCATAGTTATGCAGTGCCATAGTTGTGATAACTATTTTTACTTATTTTTTAATGGATAACTCGGCATGACATTCAGGATTCTCCATCTTTTTTTCCACACTCCAAAGCTCCGCTCGATGACGCTTCACAGAGAAGAATGCGCGCGATTGAAGATTTCTTTGCTTGTAGTAGGTTGAGTTCGCCTCGCACGAAAATGTTCTAGATGGTATGTTTGACCTTTATACGGACCAAGATATCCAGGCAAACTAGGATATCCAGCGTCTACCAGATAATACTTTCATGTGACCGATCAAGTGGAATAAAATGATTTAGTTTAAACTGTATATGTCACGACCCGCGAGCGATAGCTCGCCCACGAACCGCGACTGATCAACTCAAATCTGTACTTAACTCATAATATAAACACATAAATTAAACATAATATTTCATAAGATTATATAATAAAATAGTTTGCGAAAATTCGGGGAAATTTTTCGCTTTTATAACTTAGAGTCTTATAGCGACTCATATACAAATATGTTCCGGAACGTTTTATCATAAGATACTAACCCCCGATTAAGAAACCCCATAGCCCATAGGTCAAGGCAATACGCGCTCGGTCTCGGTCTTCAATCTCGTTTCCCGCTTACGAGCTTTTCCCTTATCTACATTACCAAGGGACATAAAACTATGAGTCGAATGACTCAGTAAGTGGGAGTCTATCTATAAAGTAAAACAACTAATGCCATGTGACGTGCAAACAAATACACAAGAATGCAAAATGATTGCTAGATGCAGCTAGATTATATGACTAGAGCATGACTGACGCGTGACGTCACACTCTATCTACACACTGGCCGTCCCGCAAGGTTATACACTCCTCACTGCTATAACCTCCGGTCCGACTAGAGACCAGCTTCAGACTTCGAGCAGCAGTCGTCAGCTGATCTAAGTTTTAACATCTGTCTGGGATCCACTAGTGGTACTTTCTTCATCATGACGTCAGCGCCACTGGTCTCTGGCATAATGAGCTCGCGAATCGCGACCTTCACCCACTACGCCCCGGGGCGCTCAAGGCAGCCTCCGGTGAGTCTTCCAGCTAACAATGAGCTCGCGATGCGCGACCTTCACCCATTGTTTCGAGTACTCGGCGCACGGACCGGCATGGCCCGCCAAGCACAAGTCAGGGACTTGTGAGTACCACCGACACGAGTTTTAATGTTTGGGTACGCTGCAGCTAGCAGCGTACACGTTAAACTTATATACAGAAGAGCGTAACGGGATAAACCCCGAAAGAAATTATTGTTTCCCTTTGAAGCTCGTTAAGTGTTTTAAGTTGAAAGCTCGAAATGCGACTTCCGAACTCTCTACTCTCGATTGAATTTGAGAGTCTATCGCTCTTCCGTCCTCTCGATTCTAACTTACTTCCTAGAGTTAGAAGAGAAGTCTAACTATGCACAAAGCAAACGTGTCTGGTTCAAGTTAGCGTTTGAACCTACCGGGCGTACCCGAACTAAGTTTTCAAGCAAGAGTGGCCGAAGCCTTAACTTTCGAGTTTATTCATTTTAGGCTTTTACCTACTCTTGTTTACTAGCAAGCAAATGCACAAACAAACAGGGTTATACCCTTGGTAAGTAGTTGACTTATGTCTCCTCACTTACCCGGAAAAGATCGTCTGGAAATTTGTTGACTTCAGGAGTTTCCTTGCTTCTCACGTTTTACGAGACTCTACACGTCCTGAAGCGTTAACACGTCCTGAAGCGTCGAGAAACTAAAACCCAAAGTTGAAAACTCATTAGTCAATGATCCGAAAGGTGATGACAAGCTTAAGATTCGTTATCGGGATTCACTGCGAGTCGGTTCAGGGGTTCGAGAATTTAATTCACTTATTTCTCGGCTTTTCGGAATTTAAACTTATTCAAGACTCGTGCGAGTTCGTACCAGAGAACGAGTACGAAATAAAATCCAAATCATTATTTTGACGAGTCTTAAATAATTAAATAATCCGAAACCATACAACCGAGAATTCTAAATGAATTAACCAACAATTAAATTCTCGAACATCTCTTAATTAAATAATTAACAATTCTTGAATACAATCTCAAATTACTAAAGATAACTCGAGTCTAACGCTATAAAGCGATAAACGACTCACGAGTGAGATCGAGCTTTACAAATCCTTTTTCTGAATTGTCAACTTTCAGGGCTTCAACGCGTTCAGTTCCGCCGGCTCTTCCTCGATTCTATCTGATCCGTGACTGAGCTGTGAAATTCAGAAAACGAACATCGAATAAATTTATAACATCCAACTCCCGACTCGAAACTTAGAACCCGAAAACGAGCAACTAGCACGAATCTCAACTTGTCACAAAATCCACGGCCCGACCGTTCGGCTCGTACTATTCAGACAGCGACTGCAAAATGAATCACAACTTTAGCTACACAAACTCAAATCAAACGATTCCAATTCCATGAGAAAGACAACTTCCGTAGCTTTCTAAAAACATATTATAAGACCAATTTCAAGAATCATAGCTATCTGAAAAACTATCTGAAATTTCCGGTCGCTGTTCTGGAAATTCACATTTCACAGCTTTGAATACCAGATTTCAAAAATTCATAACTCTTTCAATACTCCACGGATTATCACGTTCTTGGTCATTTTAGAAAACCCATAACGTCTACTTTCATGGAAAAAATACTAACAAAAATAATATCAAAGTATATCGGACTGTCCACGTCCGTTTACTCTCAGATTTCGTCCAAAATCAAACCACACAAGAAAACGAGTTCAAACCTTCAATTCAACACTCAAGAAACACCCTTGGACATAAAATGAGAGGTTCAAACCGAGTTCAACACCAAATCCCCAATTCCAAAATTCGAAACCCTAGCCCAGATTCAAGATTGGGGGAAACCGAAACCTCACCTCAATTCGTGAAATCTCTTCTCTTTGGTGTTCTCTGCCTCGTTTCCCGGCGTCGCCTCTCGGTCCGGCGCCCTCGGCGTGCTCGCGGCGGCGCTCGCTCTCTCTCGGCCGTGCGCGGGTGGCGCTAAGGCTCAGTGGCTGTCGGCCGAGCCTCCTCACCTTCAGTCGCTCGGTCTCCTTCTCTCCTTCTTCTCCGGCGAGTTTCTCTGCTCCGGCGTCCTCGGCTTGCTCGCGGCGGCGTTGGTTCCTTCTCGACCGCGTGCGGGTGGCGCTCGAGCTTGGTGGCTGTCGGCCGAGCGTCCCCTTCGCGAGCTCACCCTCGTCTCGCTCTCTCGCTCTCTTCCTCTCTCTCACTCTCTCGGCTCTCTCTCTCTTTCTCCCGTGCTCTCTTCTTCTTTCTCTTTTCTTTTCCTTTCTTTTTTTTCGCTCTTCTTCCTGAGCGTTTCTTTTCTTGCTCACTCTTTATATATTTGGCCAAGATAGGTGATGGCATTGTGAATGGGACCCACATAAAGGATAACGTCCATATCCTTTTCCTGGTTGCATTTTATCTTGTTCGGCAAAGTGATATACCTCACTTAAGGAATATTGCCCTCATTAATGACGTGGAGAGGATAGGAACAAGTGTGAGAAATTTCCAAAATTCTCACTTGGCCTTCTTTTCCCACTTTTATATCAAATGAGTCCCTTAAAAATTGTTACAACCACGTCCTTTCATATAATTATTTAATTAAATCCATAACCGAATGGATTATAATTATATGATTCGAACCGATAATTTTCTCGTTCGTTCTCGATTAATTTAAATATATTCAAGGTTTCTCGGAAATAATTCTCGTCCTTGAGAATTTATTTCTTAAATTAAATTCCGACATATATCCTCGGAAAATAATTTATTATTCGAGGCGAACTCGATAAATCCTTTATTTATTCCGAGATTTTCCATTACCTTAAAATAATTTAAATTAACTCGATAAACTTATACGTCCATCATTCACTCATTAATTTAATTGTAACAAACGGAAGCTCGTTTATTCAACGTAAATTACAAATGGCGAGATCCAAAAGTTATCCTTTACAATCCCTACCCCCTTAAAAGAGTTTCGTCCTCGAAACTTAAAACAGAGCAGGGTACTTGTTTTGCATCTCACACTCGAGCTCCCAGGTAGCTTTTTCTACAACATGCCTCTTCCACAAAACCCTTACCAAAGGGATGGTTTTCTTCCTTAAAACTTTATCCTTGCGATCAAGAATCGCAACGGCTGGCTCTTCATATCTGACTTCAGGAGAGATCTCAACCTCTTGCTCTTGCAGAACATGCGAAGGGTAAGACACGCACTTCCGTAACATGAACATGTGGAACACATCGTGCAGGTTTGACATAGACGGCGGTAACGCCAAGCGATAAGCTGTCTGGCTTACATGCTCAAGGATCTCAAAAGGTCCAATATACCTTGGACTGAGTTTTCCCTTTCTTTCCAAACCTCATAACTCCTCGCATAGGTGAGATCTTCAGAAAAACTTTATTTCCTGTTTCAAACTCTAGAGGCCTCATATGTCTGTCAGCGTAGTTTTTTCTGACGACTTTGGGACGTTTTCAATCGAGCTTGGATTTTCTTAACTGCTTCTGTGGTCTGCTCTAGTATTTCAGGTCCAACAAACTTGCTCTCACCAGTTTCATCCCAATGAACTGAAGAGAGACACTTCCGCCCATAAAGAGCTTCATACGGCGCCATGTCAATCGACGCCTGATAGCTATTGTTGTACGAGAACTCAACTAGCGGAAGGTAACGACTCCATGAGCCCTGGAAGTCTAGAACACAAGCTCGGAGCATGTCCTCCAACACTTGGATCGTTCGCTCGCTTTGACCATCGGTTTGCAGGTGAAAAACAGTACTAAACTTCAGGCGAGTCCCCAGGTTCTCTTGTAATCCCTTCCAGAACCTGGATCCACGGTGTGAGTGGTTTTGATGGGCAGGAAATGAGCTGATATGGTCAATCTATCGACAATGACCCAGATTGAGTCGTGACCAGCTGTGGTTTTTGGAAAACCTGACACGAAATCCATCTTTATCTGCTCCCACTTCCATTGTGGAATCTCAAGTGGTTGCAGCATTCCAGCTGGCTTCTAATGCTCTGCCTTAACTTGTTGACAAGTTAGGCGCTTTTGGACGAACTCAGCTACGTCTTCCTTCATTCCTGGCCACCAATACACCTTTCTCAACTCTTGATACATCTCTGTCACACTTGGATGTACCGAATATGGTGTCCCGTGAGCTTCTTTCATCAACTGCTTCCTGACTTCCTCGTTGGACGGCACACAAACTCTTTCGTTGCACCGTAGAACCTCATTCTTATCCAACTCGAAGTCACCATCTTTACCGTTTTGTGGCATGTATAGATGTCTCAATGGACTCCGTACAGGTAGTGTCGCCATATCTTGAGTGCAAACACTACTGCAGCAAGCTCTTGGAAGCTCTTTTCACACGTCTCGGTCCAAAGGAACTTCTGTCCTTTACGGGTTAATTGAGTCAGAAGCATGGCAAACTTAAAGAATCCTTCTACAAACTTCCTATAGTAGCCAGCAAGACCCAAGAAACTTCTTATTTTAGTGACCGTCTTTGGCTGACTCCACTGCCTCACGGCTTCCACTTTAGCAGGATCTACCATAATACCAGCGCTACTGACAACATGACCGAGGAATACTACACGTTCCAGCCAAAATTCACACTTTGAGAACTTTGCGCACAGTTGTTTTTCCCTCAGTTTGCCTAGTGCTAGCTTTAGATGCTGCCCATGCTCTTCGTTAGTTTTCGAGTAGATTAGAATGTCGTCGATGAACACGATCATGAACTTATCCAGAACTTCTCAAATACTCGGTTCATCAGGTTCATGAACGCTGCTGACGCGTTAGTCAATCCAAACGACATAACTAAGAACTCGTAATGACCATATCGAATACGGAAAGCAGCTTTCGAGATGTCTTCATCTCGAACCTTCAGCTGACGGTATCCTAAACGCAAGTCAATCTTCGAGAACACTGTCGCTCCTGACAGCTGATCAAAGAGATCGTCGATCCGCACAACGGATACTTGTTCTTGATCGTTCTTGGTCCAATCCACGGTAGTCAATACAGAGCTGTAAGGAATTAACTGCCTTCTTAACGAACAAGACAGGCGCTCCCCAAGGCTAATGGCTTGGTCGTATGAACCCTTTGTCAAGCAACTCTTGTAGCTGCGTCTTGAGTTCCTTCAATTCTGCTGGAGCCATACGATATCGAGCTTTTGATATCGGAGTTGTGCCTGGAATGAGCTCTATATTGAACTCCACTTCCTAATCAGGAAGTAGGTCTGGAAGATATTCTGAGAAAATATCAAGGAAATCTCTAGCAACTGGAATCTCATGCGGTTGCGGCTTGACCGTCTTCGTGACGTCTACCACGCTTGCAAGGTAACCAGCGCATCCCTGATGCATCATCTTCACGGCCTTCAGCGCCGATACGATCGAAATACTCGATTTCCGAGAGGAACCTTGGAACTGCAGCGGTCCAAGTCCGGGGTTCTGGAACATAACTGATTTCTTTCGGCAATCTATGATTGCATGATGGGTACTTAACCAATCCACCCCGAGGATTACGTCATAGTCCACCATTTTCAATTCTACCAAGTCTGCTTTCATTATCCGATCATGAACTCGGATGGGTACATCTCTATACCAGTATAACGACTGGTACTTTTCTCCAGAAAGCGTAACCATAACGAACAGGTATGAGGATTCTTTCTGATGCTCACCTAACTGATCAGACTTCATAGATGCGATGAATGAATGTGTGGCTCCTGAATCTTTTCCTTGATTCACTCTGCTTTGGGCCAGCAGCTTCAGAAGGTGTTGTGGCAGTTGGTTTCGGTGCAGGAGTCCGACAACCTCGCACCAACCGGCAATCCGCAAAGCTCTTTGCACAACGTTGGCAAAAGAGCAAGGTCAATCATCGCCGATATCCACCTGGCTCACGGTATCCACGTTAAGCCCATGCATGTACTTCATCTTCAAAGCCTGATCAGTAGGGACTAAGAAAGAAGCGAACCTTGCTAATCGTGTCGAACTTTGTCGTATATTCTAATACTGACATTGAACCTTGTCGTAGGCTCATAAACTCGCGTACCTTGTCCGACAAGTTAGCTTCACTCAGGTACTTCCCATGGAACAGATTGAGGAAATGGATCCACGTCATCGAGTGGACATCCTCAGATGCCGCCACCACCTCCCATCAACGCCTAGCCTCATCTTCCAGCTGATTACGGCGCAAGTCACTCACTCTGTACCAGATAGCTGCATAAAGTTGAGGATTTGCTGCATCTTCTTGATCCAATTCTCAACTGCATCTGGATCAACACTGCTTCCAAACGTCGGAGGCTTTTACTCACGAAACCTCTCGTACACCGGCTCGCTCACAGGAGGAACGACGTCAGGGATCTGGAAGTTGAGCTCCTCGAGAGAATCCACATGCACTCGTGGTGGCTTCTCGCGTCGTTCTTCCTGAGCTGGAGGTTCAGGGTTTGGCTGGTGTGGCGCGTTCAATTTCATCAAGACATCCGCAATCGTGCGGCTATGCTGTTCTATCCGTTGAGCAAAGCTTGATAATTATGACGCTCTTTATGCTCGTCTCATCGAGCAGCGTCAACTCAAATTTTTCAGGATGCGTCTAATCTCTGAGAGATCCGCAGCTGAAACATTCTCGGCATTAGACGTATCTTGTCTAGACCCCATTTCCTTCTTATTTTCACATATAAGAGGATGGGCATGGTTGAATATCACAATCAACCATAACGTGAATGCGTAACCAACATGGACTAGCCTCTCAAGGCCTAGTCAAACGAGATTTAAACACAAAATGCTAGCTCTCTCGTTACACACACAAAGCAACCACTCTTGTGGTTGACAAGCAAACCTCTACGCAGCTGGGTCGTCCGAAGGCTCAGCGGGATCCTCCTCAGAATCTCCTTCGTCACAGTCAACCTTCTCGTCATCATGCGGAACAACCACCGGAAAAACAATCATCGGGGTAAGGTACTCATATACCACATCGCGTCATGACGAGGAATTCAGTCTGCATTCGCAAGACAGCGAACAAGGGACAATCAGATTCCAGCGTCAGATATTGGAGCTCTACACATAGCTCCCAATACTCGATACCTCGCTGGAATCTATCCTCGAGCACATCGGACACCGATCCACAATTTCTTGGACAAGTCGGTCTCTATATCGGACAACCGATTCAATCCCGAGCCGGTAGAATTCGTAAGTTGCTCCTCCCACTCGCCCCTCCCTCCTGGCCCCAACGTGTATTGTATCACCTTCTGGAACATCTCATAGTCTCGGCTGATAATACCGTCAGCGGTGAACGAGTCCATCGACTCAACGTTGGCCAATAAGGAGGGGTCATCGCGATATTCGTACATGAGCAGTAAAGCGTCGAGATAACACTCATCCACTCACAAGTCAGACCAATTCATCGGCCCCTAAGTGATGGTGCCTCTCACGACACTGAACGTACTTGCGGTCGAAAGAATACACGTGATCGCATCGCGGTACAGACGAATCTCATCGGGGAGGAGAGATCTAACTCCTAGCAATTCATTCTGCATCATGTCGAACCTATCTCTAGACAAGTCGACTCTAAGCACAACACTATCACATGGCATACTCGCGACCTATACCGAGAACACGTATCCCAAGTCTACAGAAACGGCTAAACCTGGGGCTCTGATACCACAAAATCTGTCACGACCCGCGAGCGATAGCTCACCCACGAACCGCGACTGATCAACTCAAATCTGTACTTAACTCATAATATAAACACATAAATTAAACATAATATTTCATAAGATTATATAATAAAATAGTTTGCGAAAATTCGGGGAAATTTTTCGCTTTTATAACTTAGAGTCTTATAGCGACTCATATACAAATATGTTCCGGAACGTTTTATCATAAGATACTAACCCCCGATTAAGAAACCCCATAGCCCATAGGTCAAGGCAATACGCGCTCGGTCTCGGTCTTCAATCTCGTTTCCCGCTTACGAGCTTTTCCCTTATCTACATTACCAAGGGACATAAAACTATGAGTCGAATGACTCAGTAAGTGGGAGTCTATCTATAAAGTAAAACAACTAATGCCATGTGACGTGCAAACAAATACACAAGAATGCAAAATGATTGCTAGATGCAGCTAGATTATATGACTAGAGCATGACTGACGCGTGACGTCACACTCTATCTACACACTGGCCGTCCCGCAAGGTTATACACTCCTCACTGCTATAACCTCCGGTCCGACTAGAGACCAGCTTCAGACTTCGAGCAGCAGTCGTCAGCTGATCTAAGTTTTAACATCTGTCTGGGATCCACTAGTGGTACTTTCTTCATCATGACGTCAGCGCCACTGGTCTCTGGCATAATGAGCTCGCGAATCGCGACCTTCACCCACTACGCCCCGGGGCGCTCAAGGCAGCCTCCGGTGAGTCTTCCAGCTAACAATGAGCTCGCGATGCGCGACCTTCACCCATTGTTTCGAGTACTCGGCGCACGGACCGGCATGGCCCGCCAAGCACAAGTCAGGGACTTGTGAGTACCACCGACACGAGTTTTAATGTTTGGGTACGCTGCAGCTAGCAGCGTACACGTTAAACTTATATACAGAAGAGCGTAACGGGATAAACCCCGAAAGAAATTATTGTTTCCCTTTGAAGCTCGTTAAGTGTTTTAAGTTGAAAGCTCGAAATGCGACTTCCGAACTCTCTACTCTCGATTGAATTTGAGAGTCTATCGCTCTTCCGTCCTCTCGATTCTAACTTACTTCCTAGAGTTAGAAGAGAAGTCTAACTATGCACAAAGCAAACGTGTCTGGTTCAAGTTAGCGTTTGAACCTACCGGGCGTACCCGAACTAAGTTTTCAAGCAAGAGTGGCCGAAGCCTTAACTTTCGAGTTTATTCATTTTAGGCTTTTACCTACTCTTGTTTACTAGCAAGCAAATGCACAAACAAACAGGGTTATACCCTTGGTAAGTAGTTGACTTATGTCTCCTCACTTACCCGGAAAAGATCGTCTGGAAATTTGTTGACTTCAGGAGTTTCCTTGCTTCTCACGTTTTACGAGACTCTACACGTCCTGAAGCGTTAACACGTCCTGAAGCGTCGAGAAACTAAAACCCAAAGTTGAAAACTCATTAGTCAATGATCCGAAAGGTGATGACAAGCTTAAGATTCGTTATCGGGATTCACTGCGAGTCGGTTCAGGGGTTCGAGAATTTAATTCACTTATTTCTCGGCTTTTCGGAATTTAAACTTATTCAAGACTCGTGCGAGTTCGTACCAGAGAACGAGTACGAAATAAAATCCAAATCATTATTTTGACGAGTCTTAAATAATTAAATAATCCGAAACCATACAACCGAGAATTCTAAATGAATTAACCAACAATTAAATTCTCGAACATCTCTTAATTAAATAATTAACAATTCTTGAATACAATCTCAAATTACTAAAGATAACTCGAGTCTAACGCTATAAAGCGATAAACGACTCACGAGTGAGATCGAGCTTTACAAATCCTTTTTCTGAATTGTCAACTTTCAGGGCTTCAACGCGTTCAGTTCCGCCGGCTCTTCCTCGATTCTATCTGATCCGTGACTGAGCTGTGAAATTCAGAAAACGAACATCGAATAAATTTATAACATCCAACTCCCGACTCGAAACTTAGAACCCGAAAACGAGCAACTAGCACGAATCTCAACTTGTCACAAAATCCACGGCCCGACCGTTCGGCTCGTACTATTCAGACAGCGACTGCAAAATGAATCACAACTTTAGCTACACAAACTCAAATCAAACGATTCCAATTCCATGAGAAAGACAACTTCCGTAGCTTTCTAAAAACATATTATAAGACCAATTTCAAGAATCATAGCTATCTGAAAAACTATCTGAAATTTCCGGTCGCTGTTCTGGAAATTCACATTTCACAGCTTTGAATACCAGATTTCAAAAATTCATAACTCTTTCAATACTCCACGGATTATCACGTTCTTGGTCATTTTAGAAAACCCATAACGTCTACTTTCATGGAAAAAATACTAACAAAAATAATATCAAAGTATATCGGACTGTCCACGTCCGTTTACTCTCAGATTTCGTCCAAAATCAAACCACACAAGAAAACGAGTTCAAACCTTCAATTCAACACTCAAGAAACACCCTTGGACATAAAATGAGAGGTTCAAACCGAGTTCAACACCAAATCCCCAATTCCAAAATTCGAAACCCTAGCCCAGATTCAAGATTGGGGGAAACCGAAACCTCACCTCAATTCGTGAAATCTCTTCTCTTTGGTGTTCTCTGCCTCGTTTCCCGGCGTCGCCTCTCGGTCCGGCGCCCTCGGCGTGCTCGCGGCGGCGCTCGCTCTCTCTCGGCCGTGCGCGGGTGGCGCTAAGGCTCAGTGGCTGTCGGCCGAGCCTCCTCACCTTCAGTCGCTCGGTCTCCTTCTCTCCTTCTTCTCCGGCGAGTTTCTCTGCTCCGGCGTCCTCGGCTTGCTCGCGGCGGCGTTGGTTCCTTCTCGACCGCGTGCGGGTGGCGCTCGAGCTTGGTGGCTGTCGGCCGAGCGTCCCCTTCGCGAGCTCACCCTCGTCTCGCTCTCTCGCTCTCTTCCTCTCTCTCACTCTCTCGGCTCTCTCTCTCTTTCTCCCGTGCTCTCTTCTTCTTTCTCTTTTCTTTTCCTTTCTTTTTTTTTCGCTCTTCTTCCTGAGCGTTTCTTTTCTTGCTCACTCTTTATATATTTGGCCAAGATAGGTGATGGCATTGTGAATGGGACCCACATAAAGGATAACGTCCATATCATTTTCCTGGTTGCATTTTATCTTGTTCGGCAAAGTGATATACCTCACTTAAGGAATATTGCCCTCATTAATGACGTGGAGAGGATAGGAACAAGTGTGAGAAATTTCCAAAATTCTCACTTGGCCTTCTTTTCCCACTTTTATATCAAATGAGTCCCTTAAAAATTGTTACAACCACGTCCTTTCATATAATTATTTAATTAAATCCATAACCGAATGGATTATAATTATATGATTCGAACCGATAATTTTCTCGTTCGTTCTCGATTAATTTAAATATATTCAAGGTTTCTCGGAAATAATTCTCGTCCTTGAGAATTTATTTCTTAAATTAAATTCCGACATATATCCTCGGAAAATAATTTATTATTCGAGGCGAACTCGATAAATCCTTTATTTATTCCGAGATTTTCCATTACCTTAAAATAATTTAAATTAACTCGATAAACTTATACGTCCATCATTCACTCATTAATTTAATTGTAACAAACGGAAGCTCGTTTATTCAACGTAAATTACAAATGGCGAGATCCAAAAGTTATCCTTTACAGTATACTAGACAAGGCTATAGAAAAAAAAATTATAGTCATACCTTCTGAAGGTTTTGGAAAGTTAATCTCAGTATCACGAATAGTGGCAGAGAATATCCTTGAATAACATACGCAAAAGTGAATTTCGTATTGAAATCACATACAGCCAGTATATTTTGAGTGGGAATCTTCTTTCTACCTACAAACGGTACTTGATTTTCTTGAGGTAAAGAAGCTGGAACATGAATACCGTCTATAGCACCAATGCAACCCTTAAAAAAATATAACAATTAATTTATACAAATTTTGTAATACGATATTGATGAAAATAAACCACAAAAGTCTGATCATAATACCTTAAAATGTGGCATATATCTTGAATCGTTTGCTATTTCTTTGGGAGTACTCTTAAATTCTGGATCAGCAGGTTTTATGACACCGACTCCCATGAGACATAATATATCCAACGTCTCCGAAAAATATCGACTTATCGTCTCACCAGAATGTTGAAACATCTCTTGCACCAATCGATTTCTTACACCATGTCCTAGAATCAGTAGAGTCATATGTCTTGAACCTTTGAATCCGTAACTTGTTTCCAAGTTATTGAACAAATTTATGAAAACCTCTTTTTCCATTCTGAACATTCGTTTGCACCGAATTATGTTTCCCCTCAACATCTCTTGAAGGAAAATATGCCCCGTTTTTTTTTAATCAATACAAGGAACTTTATGTATGTATGTATCATAATAAATTTGCATCAAATGAGCAGTTTTCCGTATAAGGAAAACGTTCTATATATATATATATATATATATATATATATATATATATATATATATATATATATATATATATATATATATATATATATATATACATACATATATATATATATATATATGTATGATAGACAACACCAAAAAGTAGTTTCACTATTCACAATGGAAGGCAGCCTCCAACGATCAAAGCGACTCCGGAGATAATTATACAATCTTCTGAAGCGTCTTCATTGAGCAGTACAAGGAGAAGGCTCAAACAGCTTGAGGCTAAACTAACTGAGGCTGAATTAAATGAGTATTTAGAGAATACATCGGATAGGGGGAATAGAGGTCTCATATTGGTTGTTCTGTTCGTGCTGGAAGAATTGTTCGGCGAGAACTAGGAGGCTGACTTGAAAGCCAAGGGAGTTATTGTGGAAGTCCCGAAGACTGGAGAAAGGGTTTTTGTGCCAACCTCGGAAGTTGACTAGAAGCCATGAAACAGAGAATTAAAGTTCTTACGATTTCTAATGATATTGTAGTTCTTTGGAATTCTAATGATATTGTAGTTCTTGCTTTTTCTAATGATATAGTTGTTTTTAGTTTTTCTAATAATTTGTTTTTATTACCAACTAAATTTACAAAAGGTTGTTGGCGGTCAATTAGTTACGAACATATAACTAAACGCGACTAATTAGTTACAAACAGATAACTAAAATCGGTCAATTAGTTACAAACAGAGAACTAAACGCAGTCAATTAGTTACAAACGGGTAGCTAAACGCATAATTAAAGGTTATTGGCGGCAATAAATGCAGCTTTAAACATTATGGTTGGGGGAATTTAATTGAAAGCTGCATTTATTGTCGCCAACAACCTTTAAATATGTGTTTAACTACCTGTTTGTAACTAATTGACTGCGTTTAGTATTCTCGTTGTAACTAATTGACCGATTTTAGTTACCTGTTTGTAACTAATTAGCCGCGTTTAGTTACCTATTCGTAACTAATTGACCGCCAACAACATTTGTAAAACACATAATAAAAGGTTGTTGACAGCAATAAATGCAGCTTTAAACATTATGGTTGAGGGCATTTAATACCAATAAATGCAGCTTTCAAACCTGATACAACTATATTGTTGAGGCCATTAATATTCATATTCATATTCAAATTCAAATTCAAACTCAAATTCATGTTCAAATTTTGCTACGGATTTTGCATACAAATTCAAATACAAATGATGTCTAGAGTTAAACATACACCATGAAAATTGAAATAAAAAGTTCATAACTAAATTAGATTATTACATTTCGTTCAACGAAATTGGACTGCAACAAGTTGCCCAGTTGTATCCTACTCCTCCGCATCGAGAACATTTTCGACCACCAATGCTATCACCTTTGCCTTGAGATGGTATTCTTCTCTTTTTCGGTATGCCAGTCTGACATGCGTACATTGAAGGAGGTTTGACTATGATCAGTTTCACGTTGTCGAGAATCACCCATGACTCAACGTTGCCGTGTGGATGGATTACACTTGTATAAGAATATTTTCAATAGTCTGTAGTGTAAAACAAAGAAATATAGTCATCAACAACATAGTTCCGAAAACGACAACATGCGATCCCGTGGGGACATAAAATTGTCTATTTGAAACATACGACACGTGCATGTCTTATTCGTCAAATTTATAGTCCATGACTGACCATCCCTGTCAATGACCTCGAACTCATACACCGATGACGGTCTCACCTATACAATCTAGAAAAAAATAGATTTTAGTTACCTATATGTAACTATATTTCGTCAATTAGTTACGAGTTTGTAATTAAACTTTGTTAATTAGTTACAAATACGTAACTAATACACAAACTTACGTACTACAAAAAATATATAAGTTACATGAATGTAACTAATAAACATATATTAGTTACGTATTTGTAACTAATTCACAAAGTTTAGTTACAAACTCGTAACTAATCCACGAAATATAGTTACATATACGTAACTAAAATATATATTTACACAATCTTATTTGCATACCACAAGCTTGTCTGGTGTACCCGATAAGCTTTGCATTCGAATCCACAGAGGGAGTAGTCATGGTACCAAGGGCTTTTTCTCTTCTTCATAAAACCATTTTTTCATCCTCTCCCTCAAGAAATCAAAGAACTTCGAGATCGGAAACTCCAGAGCTTTGAGAAGTACAGAGTTCAAAGATTCAGCGTTGTAGGAAGTCATGATGGAGTACCTTTTTCGCTGAAATGTGTGCGAGCCCACTTCTCATGGCCTACCTCCTTCTCAAGGTAGGTTCGGATTCTCATGTCTTCTTCATCAAGCATATCCATAAACTTTTCCCACTCAACGTGTGCGTACGCCTTGGCGGCACCAGAAAATTACAAGCCGCTTCTTTCATCAAACCTTTAAATTTATTATGCGCGTTTTTCAGTAGATGGTACATGATGATCAGATTCTCTGAATACCTTTCCAACAGCCTGAAGTATTCCTTTGTTCTTATCCGACACAATCACTTAATGTTGTCTCTCCCCAATTTCTTTTTTTAATTGTGTTAAGAAGTAAATCCACGACTCTGTAGACTCTGAATCACCAACGCCAAAGGCGAGTAGATAAATTTGTTTGTTTGCATCCATCCCACAAGTTGAAAAGAGTGTGCCTTTATAGTAATTCGTCAAAAAAATTCCGCCGATGATGATTGCGGGACGAAGATACTTCTATCCCTTTTTCCATGCGCTAAAGGACATAAAGAAGTATCTAAAACGACGGAAACATACAATAGTAACGAGGTCGAATGAAGAACCTGGATTGGCCGTCTCCATCATGTACCTCAATGTACGCAGCTTTGCGAACGATCCGTCCTCAGTCCCATATAACAATTCTAAAGCTTTCTCTCTAGCCCTCCATGCTTTTTTATAATTTATTTGTACTCCATAATCCTGCTCCATGTGCGTCATGATGTATTTAGGCCTACACGGTGATAATGTTGGATCTACGAGAGTCTGTGTTTCACAACCTCCCCAACCAAATACATGGTTGCCTGAGGATGGTGTCATTTTGCCTGTATTGTGCAGCACAAGAGTGCTCAGAGTCGAACCTACAAAAATCAGGCACAATAACAAGTTATATGAATATATACTGTTTAACAGCTATTAGTTACATACTGGTAACTAATTTACATATTTTAGCTACATTCACGTAACTAATATCCAAGACATTAGTTACATTAATGTAACTAATACCTATAAGTTAGTAACCAAACCATGAAAATAGTGTCTAACATATAACTAATTCATTATATTACAAAACGGCTGACTATACTTACTTTTGTAGTATTACCTCCTTTTATGAAATAATAGGGGTTTTCCTCAGTCTAATTGCATGCACGGTCCACTTACAAGAGTCATCACGACAAACCACGTGGAGATAATGTGTAGTAGATGTTCTAACCTTGAACGTAAAATGATTGTTGATTGCAAATATGCTCAAATGTTTTTGCAACGTAGCTTTGTTAGCATACAATCCTCCTTTATATACCCTTATAGGAGGATGTATGTCCATCACGTCCAAGAGCATGGAATCTGATGATGGAACTGTTGTCGCTCCTTGAGAAGGCGGAGGAGTGCTCAATTCCCCGGCGGCAGGAGGGGGCTGGCTCAGTTCACCGGCGGCTAGAGAGGTGCTCGGTTCACCGACGGCTGGAGGGGACTCACTCTCACTTCTGTCAGATATGTTTCTATCGTTGGGGATATGAGATAGTTCGCCGGTAGGAAGATGGGACTCTTTAGAGATGTTTTTGGTGATATAAGAATCACGTTTCATCACAGGTGGCAAGAGAGCTACTCCTGGATCTGCAGTTCCCAGAAAACCACTCTCTCCGGCGTTCGGAGTGGAACCAACATGCGCAGAAGAAGTCTTCAATGACTCAAGCTCCAAAACCAGAGACATTTTTGATGTATTCGGTTTCTCTTTTTGAATATGTAAATAACATGCCAAACAAATGTCAGAGTCAATTACTATTGGTTTTACCGCCCCTTATGTTTCGTATTTCACACTCAGAACCCTATGAGTGTTTTGATTTAACTTTCCCCCGGTACACGTGAACAAAACTTTTGTCAAATCCTCGTACTTGGTCGTCGACAGTATGAGAACTGCATACGAAACACCGGCCTGGTAATAATCATCTCTTAGCTACTGACCGCTATGCTTGACGTAAGTAAATATATCTCTTTTCATAACGCTACAAAATTATAACAAGTACAGTTTGTTACACACATGTTACTCATTATTACCTGCTAGTGTGGCGTGTTAGTTACATTTACGTAACTAAAAAAGAAAACTATGGGATTTAGTTATAGAATAGTAAGTAAACCTCCAAACAATACATAGCTCTCACTAATTACTACCTGCCAGTGTAGCATGTTAGTTACATTTACGTAACTAGAAAAGAAAACTAGCAGAATTAGTTACAGAAAAATAACTAAACCTCCAAACAAAACCTAGGTTCTGTAACTAAAGTCAATAACGTTCAATATGGGTTTTGGCATGTAAATATGGGTTTCATAATTTTTGTTATCAAGAATCTGAGACTTACCTTTATTGATTTGGTAGATGCAGATCTGGGCCCGAAATTTACCATAAAAGCCGGCGGTAATCTCTGGTTTGAACACCAGCCCGGTCATCGGAAAAACTGACGACGACGGTGATCGAAAAATATCTTCACAGAGATCGGAAAATATCTTCACATAAATTGACGAGAACCGCGTTTATGGTGGTTGGGAAAAGGTGGGAAAATGGGATCAGAAGTGACAAATTTTTGTGGGACAGCGGCAGAGAGCAATGGCGTGGCCGTATGGAGATGAGAGGCGCGTGAGGATGGGAGCCGAAGTTGATGAAGAAGAAGGTGTGGGTTCGGTTGAAGAAGGTGGTAGAAGTTGTAATATGTGGTTTTCCTTTAGGTTAAAATAGGTAAAGTTTTTTCTCTCTCATTTGATCAGGTTTATCTCTCCTTTGATTACTCTTAGATATGTCATTTCTAAAAAAAAAAAAAAAAAAAAAAAAAAAAGGTAGTAATATGTGCTCCTATACATGTCAATCCCCCCAAAATATTAATTTTCCCCTTTTTTTTAACAACTAAAGCACGATCACTTTTTTTTATGGGATTGGGCCAAAATAGTTGGGCTCACTTAAAATTCAGTTAGAGGCAACTTTTTTCCCGTTATCATACTCGGAGTAGGAAAATTAAAAATAAAGCAAAATCATATACGCGTGTTACTCCATTTTCATAGTCGAACTACAAAAACCCACTCTATATATATATATATATATATATATATATATATATATATATGAGGGCTGAGAAGTGAAATAGTTAAATCCATATTCGAGTCTCAAATTACACTCTCTAAATATCAACATATATAAATTTGATTGATCGTGGACCAATAACAATAATAACAATGTTCATGACACCATTCAGCAGCTGGAAAACCTCGTGGCTGGTCATTCTTCTGATCATCGGTCTAATCTCCGCCAAAATCTATGAGATTTGGCTCAAGATCTTGCAACGAAGGCGAGCCAACGAGTCTTCCATCGACGCTCAATATCCCATCGTTCCGATCGAAAACCCTAACAATCGACATGAAGGAAAGGCATTGCCGGTGGAGATCGCCGGCGAGAGTTTGACGGTGAGCCGAGAGAGAGCCAAAGAGGGATGTTCGATCTGTCTTGAGGAGTTCGGGAAGAATAAGGATAAGGACGATGATGACGTGGCAGTTCTGAGATGCGATCACATGTTTCATCTCCACTGTATCGTGACGTGGACCATCAATAAAAAGTGGTGCCCGCTCTGCCGCCGGGCCGTTCACCGGGTCGTCGTGGCCAAGATGGAATTAGGGTTTAGTGATATAGAGTCCCAATAGATATTTTTTTTAAATTATATTACATCATAAATTTAGTATCATGATAATTCATGTGTGCATGTACAGATATTTTTTTTTTAAAAAAATTTCCTAAAATTATTCTTTATGATGAATGATGATCAATTTTGTTTGTTAAACTATTAGAGCTAAATTAATAAGTTGTTCGTGGCTCTAGTTTTGATTATTAAAATCTGCTATCCGGTATGAATTTTATTTACTAAATTAATGAATCAGAAATTGCACAAACTTTTTAATTTATATTATACCATAAATTTAGTATCATGTGTGAAAGTACAGATTTTTATATTTTTTCTTTAATTTTTATTCATGATGATCGATTTTTCATGATATACTATTAACTTCATTAATGTTTTTATCATAACATTCTGAACTGTTATTGTGTAGATTAGTTAAATTAATAAAATAGTTCTTGGTTGTTGCTCTAGTTTTGATTATTTTCAGCTATATCGGGAACTAAGTTAATTTTATGAGTTAATTGATATTGGAACGCGATTACTTGCGAATAGATAGGGCTGAAGTTTGAACGATATCATACGTTTTTTTAATCGTTTTCCCACTTCATTTAAATCTTGTAGCGATCTAAATTACATAGTTTCGATTCCGTAATTATCTGAACCTATTCCGAAATCTTAGCGGAAATTATATATTTTATGCGAATTTGTGCTCAATTTATTAAATATTAGAAAATTTCGTATATGCTATACTAGAGAATATCCGTAATATATATTATTTTATACAAATACTATTAGCAAATCCGAAGAAATCGTATTGCGGAAAGATCGAATATATTAACTATTTGTTCACTATAGTTAGTAATCATTATCAGCGCAATATGCCCGTATATTGACTACACGTGACAAATATGGAATCGTCACGCCACTAATTTTATTCTTAATTTATAATTTTACACTTATGCCATAATGAACTAACAAGAAAAAATTCTTAAATACCGAAACTAACCCCTTACTTCTCATGGCAGCGTCACTCTAAAGTCCAAACCAAATGACTAAATTGTATATAAAAACAGCTACATAATCTGAAATTATAAATAACAATATAGAAAAAGTTAAAG
Source organism: Urtica dioica subsp. dioica (assembly GCF_054948205.1). Classification (NCBI taxonomy): domain Eukaryota; kingdom Viridiplantae; phylum Streptophyta; class Magnoliopsida; order Rosales; family Urticaceae; genus Urtica; species Urtica dioica. The sequence goes on from NC_142765.1 coordinate 16,647,991, forward strand.
GAAAAAAAAATAATAGTATAAAAGTAGACATACGTCGTAACAAATAGAAATCCTAAACGTAGGTCTCTCTCTCTCTCTCTCTCTCTCTCTCTCTCTCTCTCTCTCTCTCTCTCTCTCGGTGCAAAATGCATAAAACAGCTCGTGCCGTAATAATGACGGTGATTCTGGGCCTCTTGCTGATCGTCTTCCTCATCGCAATCGTGACAGCAATCATATGCTACATCGCTCTCTAAGCGCCTATATCAGAGCCATCAGAAACTGCGTCGTTTTGGTGAGCGAATGTTATGGAGGATGCCACGTTATCTAGGGTTTCGGTCTTGAAGTCTCAGATTGTTAGTGACGATGCTAGTGCTACTACTTTGTCTATAGGTCATATCGTTTGATTATTTATCCAGCCACTTGTGGTGATGATATATATATAGTTTAGATTTGGTTTATGAGGATTTTTTTTTGTATATGATTCTCCTATGTAGTGGTTATGATGTTCTTGAGTATTAACTTGCATGCTGTGAAAAGAAATTGAAGTTTATTTATAGTAGCTGATGATTGAATTATAATATGTTATGTGCTGTGTCTGGTACAGTTGAAAAACGGTCAAGAAATTAGATCAGACTATTTAAACAGTCTAAATGCGGACCGGATCAAATCGGTTTAAAACGGTTAGGACTGATTCGATTCCAGTTTATATTGTTCTCGTACGGTATGGTCTAGTTTTTGCAGACCGGACCGTTTTAAACTATTTTAGACTTTTGAGACCGTATTAAAACCGGACCATCTAGACCGCTCTAAATCGTGTGAATTGTTTCAGGCCACTTTCAAATTTGTATTTATTTATCAAATTTAATAAAGTTTAACCAAAAATAAAGTTTGATATATGTTATTGAAGCATATATGATCAGTTGTTAAATTTAAATATAGGATTTTGGTGCCGAAAAAATAAGTAAGAGTTGTTTTAAACCCTACTTAATCTGTTTTAGTTTTTATTTTCTTTCCAAACATATGTTATGCAAGTCTCACCAAACACTCACTTTACGATTACGTCCACTTCCTCTTCCTCCGTTTATCTCCGGTTATTCTCGCCAGCCCATATTTCACATTATTGTGATGTATAATTATGAAAATTACCTAGTAAATCATTAAAATGTGTATCACTTCAAACAAATTATTGTAGCAATCTAAATTACAGAGTTTCTTTTTTGTAATTCTATACCTGAATACTGGCCTATATTCAAGTCGATAATATAATCCAAGCCAAAATTACATTAGAAAATTTCGTATTTTGTTAGAGAATATACGTACGTATAACGTAATATATATTATACTATACAAATACTATTAGCAAATCCGAAAAGAAATCATGGTGAAAAAGTATATTGATTATATATTCTTGATAACGATCATATACGCTGTAACTATCGCAATATACCCATATATTGACTACATATGTTAAATATCAAAAGCAATGGCTACAATGCAATCAAAAAAATTATGGCCATGCCCCTATTTTTTAAAAGCACATATACCATAATTAACAGATTTTTTTTGCTTAAATACCGAAATTAACACCTTGACTTCTCATGACAATGTTTACTCTAAATAAATTGTAAATAAAAATAAAATAAAAACTAGAAAATATGATATTAAAAATAATAATAAGAAGAAGATGGACCATAGAAAAATAATATAAACGTATACACGTAATAACAAATAGAATACGTAGATCTCTCTCTCTCTCTCTCTCTCTCTCTCTCTCTCTCTCTCTCTCTCTCTCTCTCTCTCTCTCTCTCTCTACCTCGACGCAACATGCACTACTCAGCTGTTGAGCTAGTAATGGCCATGATAATGGGCCTCTTGCTCATACTCCTCGTAGGAATAATCATCGGAATATACGCTCTCCACCGCGCCATCTCACGAACCGCCTCGGCGATCACAACTGTCTACGACACCAACGCCGACTCGGACAGCGATAGCGATGGCGCAGAGCCTAAAGAGCACGTATTGCCGGTCTTCGAGACCGGAAACGGCGTCGTTCTGACGAGCGAAAGAGAGTGTCCGATCTGCCTCGAGAACTTCGACGGAGGCCAAATTATGGCCGTAGTGGCGGCCGAGTGCGACCACACGTTTCACTTCAGCTGCATCGTCGCTTGGGCCGTGACTTCGAATTCCTGCCCCGTTTGCCGGCGAGTTGTTTCTAGGGTTTTGGTCTCGCTCTCCGAGATTGTTAGTGATGATAGTATTGATAGTTCTACTACGTCTATAGATCATGTCGTTTAATTATAAATGTATATAGTTTAGTTTGGTCTGAGTTTTTTTTTTATGGTATATGATTCTCCTATATAGTGGTGAAGATGCTCTTGAGTATTAATTACTTGCATGCTGCGGAAAGAACTTAGGATTTATTTAGCGCCTGATATTGAATTATAATTATTTATAATTTGAAAACATTTATCAGTCAGCTTAAAGATGGCATTTTGGTGCTTGAAAAAAAAAAGTAAGAGTTGTTTTAAACCCTAGTAATTGAAAATGTATTCCGAATGAGAAATAGACGTCAACCTAATCCTCTTGATTAAGTGAAGAAAAGATACAATTACACTTACTTAATTTTCGGAAACTAGTGGTCATTACTAAAATAAACTAGATAAAAATATTTGTTCATCAAACCGTACTTCATCATTAGCTCCCCTGAAAGGTAGGTTTGAGATTTAAAAAATAAATAAAAAAATAAAAAAAAAAATAAAATAAAAAAAGTTGTTTCTCAAAAAAGGTGACATCCATGTTTTCGTGTGTTAAGATCATAACATTTATAGCCCTTTTGTGTTGGCGAAAAACCAAAAAATATCCACTTGTGAGCCCGAGGATCAAATTTCCCTCGATTATGATTATGAATATGCACAAAAATCATACAGCCAAAAACAGGAGGAGATAATTCAGTGAAAGATCTATTTGAAGGAAAACAATTTTTAAGAGATTGAAGAGGGTGTGTAGTTTAAACGCTGGCATGCGATTTATCAAATATAAGGCAGTCAAAATTGCATCACCCCAAAAATGGTGAGGAACATTTGTGGAAAAGATTAAAGCACGTGCAACCTCCAAGAGATGCCTATAATTTCGCTAGGCTATGCCATTTTGTTTGGGGTATCAACACCAGAACTATGGTGTAAGATACCATGTTAAACCGAAAAAAATTTGAGGATTGAGTTGACATACTCACGGCCATTATCAGTACGAAGAACTTGGATTTTGGATTGAAATTGAGTGTTGATCATTTTATGAAAATTTTGAAAAATAGTGCCAACCTCTGATTTTTCTTTTAGAAAGTATATCCAAGTTCTTCGAGTGTGGTCATCAATGAAAGTGATAAACCACCTTGCAGCGAAGATTGTTGTGACTCGTGATGGACCTCATGTATCACTATGCACAAGAGAAAACGGTTTAGATGAAACATATTTTAAAGCCATATAAACAACTCTTTGATGCTTTGCCAATTGACAAATCTCACATTGAAACAAGCTCAGATCTATATTTTTTAAATAAATACGAAACATCTGTTTAAATAAGCAAAACTAGGATGGCCAAGCCTATAGTGCCACAACATGATTTCATTCTCTAATAAAGATAAATAATAGGAACAACTTTGTTTTCGAACTTGTTTCTTGGGGATAGTACTTGTGTCGAGGTGATAGAGTCCTCCAATTTCCTTAACATTGTCAATCGTCTTCGGTGAGCGCATGCCCTATAATTCACAATCAGAGGGAGAAAAGATTAAACGCAATTGAGAATCACGAGTAAGGCAACGAACAGATATGAGATTATATGACATTTTTGGGACATGGAGGACATTTTTAGGGTGATGAGATGGTTTAGTACTACAGTGCCCTTTCCGGCAATGGAAGATAAGGATCCATTAGTTGTTTTAACATTTTCGTTGCCGGATGAAGGAAAGTATGTGTTAAACAAATGAGAATTACAAGGCATATGATTAGTGGCCCCGAAATCGAGGAACCATGGTTATGTTTTACTTAGACTAGCGAGAAGACAAGGATAGATACTTAATTTTTTGGGAAAAAGATTAGGATGGGTTAGGAGAATAGGCAAATTGAGGTAATTTCACAAGAAGATACAATTTCTCTAGTTGCTCTTTGCTGAAAGGTGACGGCTCAGACGGAGAGGCTACGTTGTTGGAGACTTGAAAGCTTTTGTTGTTGCTACGAGACTTTGGAGTTAAGTCAGCGGGCTTGTCGTAGATCTTTGAGCACTTTGCTTTAACATTGCCAACCTTGCCGCAATTTTCACAAGTTGGCTCTTAGATTGGCGAGCATCGGGAAAGTGATTTTCTGGATCTGACTTCCGAGTGAACAGTGCCTAATTTTCTGATGTAGGGCAGGGATCTGGCCAGCATGACAGTACGATGACTCTCTTCTCTACGGACTTCAGCAAAGACTTCTCAGGTGTTCGGCAAAGGGTCTCATCCGAGTAGACGTCCTCGTATGTCGTCGACATCTTTATTTAGACCTAAAAGAAATTCGAAGACCTGCTCCTTTTCCACCATCTTCTAGTAAAGAACTCGGTCCTTCTTGCATCTCCATGCGTGATCGTTGAAGAGATCAATATCCTGCCATAGAGTTTTCATGTCGGTGGAGTACTGCGTGACTGTCGTTTCTCCTTGTATGGAATTCCAGAATTGAGTTTTAAGCTCAAACCGTTGTCAAGTGTTATCGAGATCTGAGTAGGTCTCGCTAGCAGCAAACCATATGGAATGAGCGTTGGGAAGAAAAAGATAGGTTTGGCCTATACCTACCTCCATGGAATTAATTAACCATGACATAATCATGGAGTTCTCAGCCTCCCATCGGTCTAACTCGAGACTGTATGCAGCTTTTTTTCAATGATGCCGGAGATGTAGTCGAATTTGCCTCGAGCACGAATAAAAAGCTTCACCGACTGGGACCACTGCAGGAAATTTACATTAATAATGCAATCCTCAATAGATACAAATACATTTACTTAATTTTCGGAAACTGGCGGACATTAACAAAATAAACTAGATATTATTAAGGAAAAATTGTACAAAATAGCCATTTGAAACTAATTGATTAGCAAAATAGCTTAAAATTCAAATTTTCAGCAAAATAGCCAAATTTATGTTGTCAAATATTTTTTTTACGGCAAAATTAATTTTTTTTACAATTATTATAAGTAATTTATCACTTTCAAAAATATTAATCATAAGATCAATTTTTTTTTAAATCTGATTACTGTACATTTTGGTTATTCTTCTAATTTTAGGGAAATTTTGACTATTTTGCGAATTCTCAACTTTAAACAACTTATTTAGCCAAATCACCCTATTGTTAATTAGACTTGTATCATAATTTCTTCTGTATACAATTCTCTACAAAACCTCAATTCCGGAAATTTCATCTTACTCTATGTCTCTCTGGGTATTATTGCCAACTAGTCTCTGGTATATATGATAATTAGATTGAAAATTAAGAAGACCAATTATTAGGATGTGCGCATCGAAGCGTCATATTAGATTGACAATTGACCGAACCACACTAAACATACCAAACTAGAGCAAATCGTTTCATCGAGCCGCAGGAATTCATTGGATTTAAACCATTTTGATTATTTTTTAGAGAAATGGCTCAAAATATTAATTACTTTGAATATTATCATTTTTTTATGGAAATTGGAAAATTTCATTAATCAAATGAGGTCCTGAGAAATCAGAGACCTAATACCAGAGGGGATATCACCCTCATCGAATACACGATCAGGAAAGGAACATAACGCTCTTGCAAGAGAGTGAGCGACAACATTCGCAGACCGTTTGAAAAAAACAGGAAAAATATTCAATAAAGAAGACATTAAACTTTTACAATCCTCAATCACTTGGCCAAAATGGGATAATAGCCTCCCCTGTTGTAGAAGAGCGTGAACACTTGCTGGCAATCTGACTCAATGATAACGTTGTCTTGGTTGTGATGCTTGATCCAACTCAGAGCCTCCCGAATCCCAATCGCTTCAGCAACCTCATGAAAATTCTATCAAGTAACATTATGAACACTTTCTATTAAAAAAAATGTAACATGTTAACAAATTATTAGGTTTAAATTCCTGAAATTAAAACCAAAATTAAAAAAAAAAAATATATATATATATATATATAATAGCGGTATAAAAACTCAATGTTTACGGGTTGTTACACTTAATGGGAATATAAGTGTAACAACCCGTAAATATTGGATCCTTAATGCCACTATTTTTAAACAATGGGAACACAAGTGTAACAACTCGTAAATATTGAGTTTTTATGTCGCCATTTTCTCAAAAAATATATATAAACAACAATTTTGAGACAAGTTACGGTTTACGGTTTGATTTACTGTTTTTTGGCATGATGCGATTTTGCTTTCACATTAGCTAACGATTTTTTAGCGGATATGATATTTTTGCGCAAAAAGTGAATGATTACCAAATTACAAGTTTATGTTGCGCTTGCACTTCTAACATATCCTATCATGTAATCTTGACCACTTCTCAAAAAAAAAAAAAAAAAAAAGTTTATGTTCTCTCTGGGCACGGTATTTCTTGATGAATGCAAAATAATCCAACTCAAAGCTTGACCTTTATTCTATAATCGGAGTAAGGATTCTGAGACCATTAGTGAGTATAAGGGAAATTGTGAACTCGTATCGAATTTTTTTATTTTATTTTTTGCATCAATTAAACTCGGATTGACTTGTTCTTTTCACAAACTTGTTCTTTTCACAAATCATTCTATCGGACAGTAGAAATATGGTCAAATAACTCAAAAACTCTTATTTTCTCGGAGTTATAACTTGCATTGAACACTTGGAGAGGCATTGCAATTCTACGTCCATTTACTAGCTGGTTTTCAAAAGAAAAAAATTTGTCCCAAAAACAAAACCAATCAAAATAAATTAAACCAAAAGCCTGGGTTCTCGTACTGATCTACAAAAAATATCCGTATAAAACGAACACATAATTCTACTATTTCGTCATCTAAAATCTCTTTTAAATAACAAAATTTGATCTCAAAGTCTTCAAGCCGTCTTTGCCTTCGGCTTAATGCGCTTCACTCTCGAGTATAGGAAAACTCCAGCTAGTGCGACCCCAGTGCCTGAAAAAGAGAGAAAATAAGTCTCTCAAGTAAATTGTGTCGGAGAATAAATAAAAAAATGTCCTAGCATACCATATCTTTATGGTAAATAGTTTATAGAGGAATTGAAAATTTACCGAGGGAGTTGATGAGCGAGACAGGTGTCTGGAAGAAAACAACTGAGCTTACGATGACCACCACTCGCTTCACGCAGTTTCCTACGGAGTGAGTAACGGGAGATACCCTAGCCAAAATCATGTACGAAACCTGCACAGTTCGATCGATTCGTATTTTAATCTCCTTGTAATTGTTATAGTAATTCATTTTTATATTACAGCCCTTAGCAGGGAGAGAAAAACCCACAAGCTAAGCAATAGAATTTTCTGAGTTTAATCTTGTGAGGCATATGAACAAAGGCGGTGACTGATCAAAAACTCAAAAGCAGACCCATGAAATCTGTGCATGAATAAAGACAAGTGAATGGACACCAAAACCCTCACCTGTTGATAAGCATGGAAGCAGAGGGCAGCGATAAACGACCTTGTGTATAATTGGTTGACATTTAATCCCTGTAATTGAGTAAAAAAGGTTAGAAATTTCTATGAGAAACGAGGAATATCGGAAAATTTTAGCTAGCTCTGTAAAGTACTCACAGCGGATTGTAGGTACGCGGGTGTAAATTTAACACCTTCCATAAATATAGTCACCGGTGCAAGCAAGAAAAAGGACATGACGGTAATAATAGAGAACAGAGTAATATTGTCCATGGAATCCTGACAAACAAAACACGAAGTAATAGAGTTAGACCTGCCTAATTCAACAAATGAAAGCATTTAAAAGAAACGCGCAAATTATAAGTCCGGGGAACAAAGTTTACATCTTTTTTAAGCATGAGCTTCTTGCTGAGGACATTACGGGACTGGTTGGTCACATTGGAAGCCATGGCACTCCAAAATCCAGCCCTGTTCCATCAAGTTAATGAAAAAGAAAAGAACTTGTAAGAATTTCCAGTGCAACAACGAATTTATCGTAACTACAGGCCGTAATCACCACTATGAGAAAAATATTCGAATGATAAAAAAAAAAATTACAACATACCAGTTAAAAGACGCCTCAGTGACTGATGCTAATGCCACACCACCAACAATTGGCACCAAGGAAGAAACCACCCAGAGAGTAGGAAACTGATGTGGAAATTAAAAACCCCTTAGAAATTACAAATCACACACTGCCACTATATGTAATGCATATACAGCAATCTCGAACAAATCGAAGAGTACATAGAAACTCACCTCGCCAAGAAACATGGCAGAGAGGACAACTGAAAAGAATGGTTCCATGGCTTTGATTGTATGCGTAAATGACACGGCCACCTTACCAAGACTCATGTTGGTGAAAAGGTTTCCCAGAGTGTGAACCACTGCCAACGGTAGAATCGCTGCAAGCTGGGGGAGAAAAAAATAATTAATTACTACATCATGTAACAGAAGCGGGACGAGCAAACCTACTAAACAAAGATCAACGTATAGATTTCCATGGTATCTTTTTACCTGTGCACCGCTGATTTTCGGTCTCTTGTAGAGATTGAATCCCCACATTGATAGAACAAGTATGGAACCCATGGTGAACTGAACCAGAGTAACAGTAACAGGGTATGGGAACACCTTCAAGACCTGTGATAAAGAAGTGAAATTATAATGTAATTAGAAGCCAACATTATGGTTATGATGGTTTATTATCCTCTCTTCTTTCAAACCATTACGCTAATTGTTTAGATCGAGGACAAGTATAACTCTGTGTCTAACTACAGTTCTGGGCGCCAGTGCTTATCTCGTATCTTCTAAGTTATCTCAGTCTATAGGCAGTGAACAAAAAGTAACCGAAATATGAAAAACTCCCTTCTTTCAAACAAGTATCTAAGGAGATTGATCAACTAGGTTATGTTGATTCTAAACAAGTTTAGTTTTTCCAAGCACCACAACCCCGAAGTAAACAGAACATGTGAAATCCCCAAAAGGAAATATAGACTTTCAAGTCATAGTGTCGAAACCGACTTTCTCGGCGATTTTTATCTATCAGGCACACTGATACTCAAGATTGTAACAGCATTGGTAATTTGAAGTTCCAGAAAATAATAGAACAAAAAGATTTGTAATAGTCAAGATATAAAATTAAATAATAACTGTATACCCAACCCGAAACAAACATACAAAAAATAAAAATAAAAAAATAAAAAAATAAATTAAAAATAAAAATAAAAAAATTTAAAATTGCAGACACTTGCAAGTTTCAACGACTACCATACCACCATATCTCCCTAAAACGGCACTCCTTAAATAAAATAAAATAAAATAAATACAACGAAAGCAGAGAAAAACAAAGTGAATTGATAACAATGCTATAGAATTTGTTACGAATTTATTTTTTGATTCCTAATTACAATTCAAGCTATATATCATCAACACCGACTGGCTATGAAAGCTCTGCTCTTTCATTTGAAAGTATTGTTCCAGAACAGAATAAATGAAATTATAAAAAATAATAACACACTAAAAACAAAAGGAATCCTGATACAGAATCAATGAATATCCTACTGACATTTTTTTAAAACGAATAAGTAAATGAATAATTCATGAGTAACGCTCGATCTCTGATAACAACGAAATCAACGATTCACATATATTCATATCGGATTCAGAGCAACAAAAAATTAAAGCCATACCTGTTTGTTATAGATGTTGAAGTAGATATTGAACAGGTACCAAAGACCGAACAAGCAACCAAGCTCGATCGTCTTCCTCAACGCGCTCGGCTCGGCGTCGACGACGACGCTTTCTCCGGCGCTCTCCGGCACCGAGCTGCTAGCTCTCACCTCGAACCGGCTGGCCTCTTCGGAAACCCACGGCCGAAGCTTGAAGGACGCCAGAGACGGCGACGAAGGCGAAGAGAGCGACCATGATCGGCGCGGCGGAGTCGCCGAGGCGGCGAACTTCCCGATGCCACGTGGCGGGGCGACGGCGATCCGCGACGGTGCGAAGGCGGCGCGGGGCCTGGGGAGGGCGACGGATGAGGAGGAGAGAGAGAATGCGGAGCTCTGCATCGTTGAGGTATGGTGTGACAAAAATGGCGAGATCTGAGGGTTTCGGTGGTATTTGAAAACCCAGAGAGAGAGAGAGACGGCCTCGGAGAGTCCGTCGATGGTTTTTATTTTATTTTTATATTATTATAATTTGATGGTTGGTGGGTATAAGTGAGTGAGAGAGCAACGAAAGTTGTTAGGTAAAGTTGATAGAGTCTATAGACTTCGAGTCTGCGTTTCGAGTCTTAAATTATTATTTTTTTAGTACACCGTGGAGAAAATACATTTTCCACACTTCAATGGCGGAGGAATACCGTGGTTACATCACGGCTCTTTGATCACATAAAACTTCGCTCATAGCACACTGCGGGATAAGCCCCAACCAATGAACATCCGAGTCAACGTGAAAAGCAAACGGGTCAAAAATTATGGGCCACTACATTACACGAACGCGGAATGTGAATAACATCAAAAACATAAAAATATAAACTACAAACCTTGATTTCATGTATGATTGTGCCCAATTCCGTCATGGGGACGTGACCCTCCTTGAGAACTCGGACCACCTCAAGGCAGTCGGATTGCACCACCACCCGAGTCAGCCGGATCCTTAGCCGCGAGTAGCCCCCGGAGGATAGCCGAGGCTTCAGCGAGCGCAGGGGAGAAGCCGTGGTGGTCGCACGAGATAGCCGAGGAGATGACAAGACCCCGATGGTCCCGAAGAACACAACCAGCCCCAAAACACCCCCGAGTGGTGTCCAAGGCCGCATCCACACTAATAGTGGTGATCCCCAATGTCGGCGGTGGCCACGTCGGTCGTTCGTTGCTGCTTTTAACTGGGGCGGGGACGGCATTGGCTTTTCTATAGTTGTCTAGGAAATCACCGGTCCACTCCACAAGCGTCGTAGGACACCATTTCTTTTTGCCGGTATACACTTGATTCCTATGATTCCATATTTCTCAAGTCAAGACAACAAAGAAATCAAAGTTACGTACCTTCAAAGCGTCCATGGCGTTGAGAAAGATGCTCGTGGCGTCCAGCCCCCATATATTTTTTATCAAATCCCCAAAGCCGGCGATTTTCCACACTTTACGGGTCCATCGACAGCCCCAAATTGCATGTGTAACCGTTTCCGGTCCCTCCAAGCAAAGAGGGCAGCAAGAGTCCTCCGAGATTCTTCGCCGTTCAAGGTTCGACTTGACCGGGATCCAACCTTTGCACACTCTCCACGCAAAGAGTTTCGTTTTCGGAGGAATTGAGAGTTTCCAAAGGTAAGACCACCACGTAGAAGAAGCTGACGACACCGAGGAGCCAGCCAACGGCGAGGCAGTCATAGCCACCCAATATCCACTTCGAACCGAGTACTCCCCGTCCTTAGAGTAATGCCAACGAATTCCATCGGCAATCCCAACACGACTCGCCGGGATGCTAAGGATAGCATTGGCGTCCTCCTCTCCAAACATAGCTCGGACCAAGGCTTCATTCCACCTCCCATCATAGCATTTAAGTTCCGCAACCCTCATGTCTTCCGGGATGAGCGGGGTATCCACCAGGGAAAATCGGTGAGAATGGGGAATCCATCTATCGTTAGCAAGAAAGACCGATTCATCATCTCCAATTTTCCATCTCGAACCCATCTCTAAGATCTTCTTACCCCAAATCATGCTACGCCACATAGAAGAACCGGTAGAACCGCAAGAGGCTTTGAGAAGGTCACCATCCAGGAAATAGCTCTCTCTAAAAACACGCTCAACAAGGCTGCCGGGTCTTCTTAGGAGTCTCCAAACATTCTTGGCGATGAGAGCTTGGTTAAATTTTTCGAGGTCCCGAAAGCCGAGCCCCCCGTTCAACTTATTCTTTGTAAGCTCCTCCCATTTACACCAATGAATTTTCCTTGAATCACCGCAGCCTCCCCACCAAAACTTAGCCAAAGCTTTATGGATGTCACCGATAAGGCCTTTGGGGAGACGGAAGCAACTAGCCACATAGCTCGGAATAGCTTGAAGAACCGATTTGATGAGGACCTCCCTACCCGATCGCGAGAACCAAAGACCTCTCCACGACTTGATCTTTTCCCACACTCTCTCCCGGACAAAAGCAAATAATTCTTTTTTCTTCCTTCCGGTAAAAGACGGGAGCCCAAGATAGCGCTGGTGACACGGAGTGATGATGACCCCAAGACGCGCCGCAACAGAATTTTTAACCTCCTCGAGGACATCGCAGCCAAAACAGATCTCCGATTTAGAGAAGTTTATCACTTGTCCCGAAGCAAGTAGAAAGGCAACCCGAAACCTCATCACACTCGTCCATGGAAGCACGGAAAAAGATGATACTATCTTCGGCAAAGAAGAGGTGAGAAACACGAAGGTCATTCCTACCAAACCTCACCCCCTGGATTATTCCCCGCCTTTCCCCTTCACTAAGGAGGCATGAGAGACCCTCCGAGCAAAAGAGGAAAAGAAAGGGAGAAAGGGGATCACCTTGCCAAAGCCCCCGCTGAGGAGTCACGTGACCCCGTGTCGTGCCATTGATGTTGAAGGAGAAACTCACCGACGAGACACACCTCATGATCAACTCCACCCAATTGCCATCAAAGCCGAGTTTAAGCATCATGGCAGCGAGGAAATGCCATTCAACCCGGTCATACGCTTTAGCCATATCGATCTTAAGGGCAGCCATCTCACCGTTCCCAAACCTACCCCGTCTCATAGTATGGATACCTTTGAAGCAAACCATCACATTGTCAAAGATTTGTCGGCCCCCCACAAAAGCCCCTTGGTTTTCCGCAATAATATCCTCCATGTGACCCTTTAATCTCTCCACAAGACATTTCGAAACCACTTTATAGATCACATTGCAAAGGCTAATCGGTCAAAAATCACTCACCTTTTCAGCCTTCTCAACCTTAGGAATCAAGGTGATAACCGTGTCGTTGATCTCCGATACCTCGTGCTTATCGTTAAGGATGCCCAGACACACCGAAGTAACGAGCGCCCCGACCACCTCCCAATGTTTTTGGTAAAAGAGCGCCGGAAATCCATCTCTACCAGGAGCCTTGATGGGTCCCATGGAAAAAAGGGCCTTCTTCACATCGTCTTCATCGAAGGGGCGGAGCAGGTCTTCATTCATCGCAGCCGTAACTTTCGGGGCAACACCAAGCAAGGCCGCCTCAATAACCTCCGGGCTCGGTGGGAAGACGTGAAAATCTTCCCGAAGTAGGATGAAACCACCTCCTCCACACCCGAATCACCTTCCTTCCAACTCCCGGAGTCATCGAAGAGACCCCGAATGCTATTTCACTTGCGTCTCGCCGAGGCTCTCCGATGGAAAAGGGAGGTATTTTTGTCGCCGCATTTCATCCACATCAATCTACTCCTCTGTCTCCAAATTTTTTCCTCTTTTTCAAGCAAAGCATCCAACTGTCGTTGTTCCCGCCCCAAATCCGCCCAATCAGTTAACGAGCTACATTATGTTTTTGACAATCTTAAATATCAATGTTGTATCCTTTAGCTACCTATTGTTATTTTTTTACGGTTTCTTATGCTCGTAGTCGAACAGATTCTCGCTTAGTTTTTTTTTATTCTCGCTTATTTCATGGCCTCTTTTTGTTTATTTTTTTTATTTATTTTGTGTTAAGTGTAAATTTGACATCAGACATTCACTTTAAATATTTGGTGGCTATCAAATTGTACCGTAATTTTAACGGCGAGTAACTGACCATTTCAAGCCGTTTATTCTTATAGTAATATGTACTTCATATATGTACATTAAGAAAATAGCCACCTTAAACGTTTGACATTGCTAAATAGCCAACGTTTGGTAAATCTTATGTAAATAGTCATTTTCATGTATTTACAGACGTATATCTTAGATAAATAGCTACTTTCATATATTAGGTCACGTCATTATTTACGGCTATTTACCAAACGTTTGCTATTTAACAATGTCAAACGTTTAAGTTGGTTATTTTTCTAATTTTTTATTATTTGATACTTATCATTCTTCAAACTACGAAATTTAATGAGCTATTTTAATTGTTAATTTATGAGTGTAATTTAGTTTGTTAACTATTAATCCATCCAAAAGTAATCAGATTCCTTATATGTAAATTTGTAAAACCATTGTACATTAT